>NC_041383.1:270198946-270205539 GCF_002162155.2 Triticum dicoccoides | reverse complement strand
CGCCGTCGTACGCCGCCCCGGCCAGCCGCCGCCCCCAGCCGCCGTCGCCTCCGCCCCCAGCCTCCGCCGCCCCGTCGGTCCCGTCGCCTCTCCGGCCTCCTCCCTCGTCCCCGAAGGCCGCCCGACCTCGCCGGAGCCCGATCCGCTCCGGCCTATCCAGATCTGGAATTCGAGGTTGACTTTCCCCACCCCGAAACTGCTAAGTCCTGTAATTTTGACATCATCATGCCATGTTCATTGCATTGTATCTCTGCATCCGTAGCTCCGTTTTGTGCGTATAATATGTCAAATTGTTCGTCTCAACGAGCACATCATTTAATACCATTGCATCATGTTCATTTTAGGTCATCTTGATGCCTGAATTATCATTGTAAGAGTGCTTCATGATGTTTTCTGCTGTCTGTTAATAGAACGAGCTCTTTTGTCATTTTTGCCATGATTGATGTGTGCATCCTATGAGGTTGATGTCAACATGTGTTTTGATCTATGCTATGTCTTCTTTACAGAGGTGCTTACCATGTATTTTTGTGATCAATGTGGTGACTACCACAAGCATGCAAACTAGGCATCGTGATGTTGCTGATTTTAGTCCCTGTTCTGCTGTTATTTTGATGCCATGTAAACTTGATGCTACAGAGAGATCCATGCATATCTAGAGATACTTCAGTAAGGATGTTTTGAACATATGGTTATGCTCTATCCATCCCTGCCCTTGGTTGCAATTATGGAGTAGTCTAGCATGTCATTTGAGTGCTCTACTTTTGCTTCAAAATGTTTCCTAGCAGATTGTTTACGTGTTATTCAATTTTGCCAAGGTTGTTGTAGTTGATCCTTGCATGCTATGACCTTGCTCTTGCCATGCTTAGCTTCACAAACATGTCTTCTTGCTGTTGGTTGCCTTGCCATGCCATGTATTGCTCTGTAGTGAGTGGTACAAGCTCACCAACATGCCTTCATAATTCTGTTCCTGCCATGTATGAATCTGTAATATAACTTGCCATGTTTACGTGGGTGCCATCATATTTTCTGATCCTTTTTGGCTCATGGTCAGTAAGGGACTTTTGATCTATGCTTTGAGTAGAACCATGCAATGTCTTGTTTTGCTATTATAAGTTCCTGTAACATGTAGTTTGATAGCTCTAAACATTGCAACCTGATGTTATTTTCTGCAAAGTCTGAATTGTTATAACTTGCAATCTTTCCATGTGTGTTTGAGCATGTTCTAGTGATTTCTGGAGATAGCTCAGTGTTCATGTTTTGTTATGCTTTACCTGTACATCATGCCCATGCATTTTGTTATTATGTTGAGGTGCTGTAGCATGTTGTTTTGGTGCTTGCAATATGCCTCGTTGCTGTTTTGGACAACTTGTCCTTTAAACTTGTATAGTGTGCATGTGTTGAACCGTTGCTCCGTTTTGAGTGTGCTCTATATGAAACTTGCTTAGAATTGCATGTAGTTTCATATTATCGTGTTGCATACTTGTTTTGGTGTGTTTTCTTGATGTTTGGGTGCATTGTGCATCAATGTCATGTTTAACTTGTTTTGCTCATATCTTCTAGGTCGTAGCTCCGAACTAAATGAACTTTATATGTAACTTGACTAGAATTTCGTGTAGATCCTCCTTGTGCATCTTAACTTGCTGTTTAACAACTTGAACATAAGGTTTATTCAGATCTGGACCGATTTCGAAATATGCATATGAGGACTTACTAGAATTGTTATATGTTGTTCCCGGCCTCATTTAAACTTGCCTTGATGTGTTGCTCTTGTTTGCATCATCTCTTGCCATGAGTAGCTTCATGTAGCTTTGTCATGCATCATACTTTGTTGTGCATCATGTCATGTTCATGTGTGGTGTGTTTACCTTGTTGTGTGCTTCTTTTCGATAGTTCCTGTTTCGTTGCGATCGTGAGGATTCGTTCGTCCATGCTTGGTTCGGCTTCATCCGTTCGTCTTCTTCATGGACTCATTCTTCTTCCTTGCGGGATTTCAGGCAAGATGACCGCTACCCTGGATCTCACTACTATCATTGCTATGCTAGTTGCTTCGTTCTATCGCTATGCCGCGTTACCTATCTGTTGCTCTTCAAGCCATCCCAAATTGCCATGAACCTCTAACCTTTGACACCTTTCCTACGCAAACTGTTGCTTGGCTATGTTACCGCTTTGCTCAGCCCCTCTTATAATGTTGCTAGTTGCAGGTGAAGTTCAAGATTGCTCCATGGTGGACAGGATTTTGGTTGGGATATCACAATATCTCTTATATTATTAATGCATCTATATACTTGGTAAAGGGTGGAAGACTCAGCCTTTTGCCTGGTGTTTTGTTCCACTCTTGCCGCCCTAGTTTCCGTCATACCGGTGTTATGTTCCCGGATTTTGCGTTCCTTACGCGGTCGGGTGATTTATGGGACCCCTTGACAGTTCGCTTTGAATAAAACTCCTCCAGCAAGGCCCAACCTTGGTTTTACCATTTGCCTCACCATCACCTATACCCTTCCCTTTGGTCGGCCAACCCGAGGGTCATCTTTATTTTAGCCCCCCCGGGCCAGTGCTTGTCTAAGTGTTGGTCCGAACCGAGTAGACTGCGGGGCCCCCTCGGGGAAACTCGAGGTTTGGTTTTATTCGTAGGATGTCTCATCCGGTGTTGCCCTGAGAACGAGATATGTGCAGCTCCTATCGGGATTGTCGGCGCATCGGGCGGCTTTGCTGGTCTTGTTTTACCATTGTCGAAATGTCTTGTAAACCGGGATTCCGAGTCTGATTGGGTCTTCCTGGGAGAAGGTATATCCTTCGTTGATCGTGAGAGCTTATCATGGGCTAAGTTGGGACATCCCTGCAGGGTATAATCTTTCGAAAGCCGTGCCTGCGGTTATAGGCAGATGGGAATTTGTTAATGTCCGGTTGTAGATAACTTGACACCAGATACAAATTAAAATGCATCAACTGCGTGTGCAGCCGTGATGGTCTCTTTTCGGCGGAGTCCGGGAAGTGAACACGGTTTTTGGGTTATGTTTGACGTAAGTAGGAGTTCAGGATCACTTCTTGATCATTGCTAGCTTCACGACCATTCCTTTTGCTCTCTTCTCGCTCTTATTTGCGTATGTTAGCCACCATATATGCTTAGTCGCTGCTGCAGCCTCACCACTTTACCCCTTCCTTTCCCATTAAGCTTTGATAGTCTTGATACCCATGGTAATGGGATTGCTGAGTCCTCGTGGCTCACAGATTACTACAACTACAGTTGCAGGTACAGGTTACGCGATGATCATGACGCGAGAGCGATGCTTGCTTGCATTGAGTTCTTCTTCTGCTTCTTCTTCGATCAGGGGATAGGTTCCAGGTCGGCAGCCTGGGCTAGCAGGGTGGATGTCGTTTGAGTTTCTGTTTGTGTTTCATCCGTAGTCGGATGTTGCTCTCATGTATTGTGATGTTGTATTCGTGTGGCATTGTATGCCTTATGTATGTATCCCCATCTATTGTGTAATGTTGATGTAATGATATCCACCTTGCAAAAGTGTTTCAATATGCGGGTCTATCCTTGGTGGGACCTTCGAGTTCCTTTTGGATAGGGTCGCATATTGGGCATGACAAGTTGGTATCAGAGCCTTGACCGACCCTAGGAGCCCCCTTGATTGATCGGTAGTTTGGCCGTTGTTGAGTCTAGAAGAAAACTATTTTCAGAGTCTAGTTATTTCGGAGAGTAGGAATTCTTTTTACTCCTCAGCCCCTTCGTCGCTCTGGTGAGGAATCTTGACATAGGTGTTTTGAATTACTCCTCTTCCCCTTCAAATTTTTCTTTAGGATCACGCAGTTGGTTTTCCGATCGTTGTTCCTCAGCTCTTTGCATCAGATGCATATCTCGTCAAAGTGATTCGACCCTCTCCGTTTTTGCAAGTTCAATCCTCAGTTGTTTTCTTTTACCACCCGCCCACCCTTCTTCCTCTCAGAACCGGAGTCCGTAATCGAGTATCCATCCTACTCGTGTGAAGTCTTTGCCTTCTTTCCTCAATGATTTCAACCGGTGTTTCCTCTTCAAGATATTTGTCGATTTTCCCCTTCCAAGTTGCCTTTGTTTTCCCGCCCTCCCACCCTCTTCTTCCCGGAGCCTGAGTCTGTTTCGAGCATAAATTCCATTCGTGCAGAGTATCTTCAGTCTTTCGACAATTATTTCAACCGGTGAATTCTCCTCTCGTTCGTCATTCTCCATCTTTTTTTTTCTTCTTCTCCGGTGGACTCAATTCAAGTTTTTCTGTAGTGATTATATTCTTTTCCTCGGCTCAAGTGTTTTCCCTGCTCGTTCGCCTCTCGCCAGTTTATCCTTCCGGAGTGTTCAAGACATCTCAGGAGATTCGTCAGTGTTCCAATTAATTTGAGGTTGTCACCTCATTCAAATATTTCAATTGTTCCGGTGCTTCATCTATCTGTTCATCATCCCTTTCCAACGGTGTTATCTCTCTAGTGGGCCCTAACCCACAGGGTTTTTTTCCCAGGATCTTACCTGACTCTTCTAATTTCCCCAGAGTTATTCTCAATTCTTTTCAAGTATGACGTAAGAATGATTTCATCAGTCAGATGCTTTTCCAAGATCGATTTCAATTCATTTCATTGTTCGCTCAACCTCTTTGCTTTTCATTCTACCGGAGTATTTCAGTAATTTTGGTGGTGTTTTTCCCGTCCTCATTGAAGATTGAAGAAGAGTTTTCATATCATCCTCTCGAATTATTTCAGTTTGTCAGATATTCTCTATTACCATACGGAGTGTTTCAGAAGTTGTTTTCTCGTTTCTTTCACCGAAGGCCATCATTCCAGCTATCGTCCTATAATTATCTCGGTGCTTTGTTCAAGTGTTTTTTAATCAGCTCTTGATCTATTTGTTCTTTTGCATCTAAATCCCCCTCAAACATATTGTTTTTCCCCGGTGATTCATTCTCTTTCGTCAGTCATTTCCGAATTCTAACGGTGGTCCGTTCAAGATTCTTTTTCTTTGATTGCCATTTTAATTCACTCGTTCTTCCCAATCCTATCGGTGGTTCATGAAGACCTTCTCAAGTTTTGCGCCATATTCTTCTCAATCCTTTTCAAGAAGAATAAGTAGTATGCAAAATCCATTGTTTGTCATCAATTTAATTTGATGAAGGATAAGCATACAATAAATCTTATTCTTATTCCATCAAAGTGATTAATCCTTTCCTTCGGAGTTTGTTCTTGATGAATAAATTCTAGTTCCAAGTGTTTTCATCTTTTCTTTTCTGGAGTTATATTTCCTCGGTCATTTCGTCGGAACCCCATCTAAATCATCGCAAGGCTCATCTATTCTTTCATCCTTCATTCTATCTCATCATCCTTTTGTTACCGGAGTTCTTCATGGTGGTTCTTCATGATTTAATTCTTTCTTCAAGAGTTCATCAAGATTCTTGTTGGCGGAGTTCAAGTATCTTTTCTTCTCGCGTCTCGAAGTGCAAACAATTCTCCGTTTTCTTTTGAAGTGAATTTTTTCATTTCTTCGTTTTTCTCAGATATTCAAATTCGTTCAACCCTTCCTTCTAAGTTCTTTTCATTCCATTCTTTCAAGTCTTCCGGAGGCACTGCATTGTTCACCTCGTCAAGTGTCATTCCATCTTGTTAAGTTCATGTTCTATTCCTTCCATTCTAGTCGGAGTGCTGCCTAAATCCTTTCAGTCTTATTCGTTTCTTTTCTTGTTCTAACCAGAGTGGTTTCTCAGTCTATCTGATTCCGTGAGCTTTCGATTCTCGTCATTCTCGTCGTTCCTCTCTTCTTCTCGAGTGCTCTCAATTCTTTGCTTCTTCTCTTGAGTTCTTGTTTCACCTCATCCATTTTTCCCTTCCGTCTCGGTCCTAAGATCTCGGGACCAGATCTCTTGTTAGTGGAGGAGTGTTGTAACGCCCCGGATCCGATGCGCCAGGTGTCTGTCAGTTATTCGCCGTCGTTGCCATGTCGTTGCCATGTCATTTGCTTGCGTGTTGCATTTTATCATGTCATCATGTGCATTTCATTTTGCATATGTGTTCGTCTCATGCATCCGAGCCTTTTCCCCGTTGTCCGTTTTGCAATCCGGCACTCCTATGTCCTCCGGCGTTCCCCTTTTGTCTCCTGTTGTGAGCGGGTGTTAAACTTTCTTGGAATGGCCCGAGGTTTGCCAAGCGGCCTTGGTATAGCACCGGTAGACCGCCTTCAAGTTTCGTGCCATTTGGAGGTCGTTTGGTACTCCAACGGTTAACCGCGTAGCCCGAAACCCCCCCTTTCTCTTTGCAGCCCAACACCCCTTCCAAAGTGGCCCAAAACCCAGCAAACTCCCCTCCATGCTCTCGGTCGTTCGATCACGATCGTGTGGGCGAAAACCGTGCTCCATTTGGACTCTCCTAGCTCCCTCTACCTATAAAACTAGACCTCCCCCGAAATTTTCAGGTCATTCTACCCTAACCCTAGCAAAATCGCCCTCCGCCGCCACCGGACGCGTCCGCACCTCGCCGGACATGTCCGCCCCGCGCCCCCTCGTCCAATCCGATCTGGCCACGTGGCCTCCCGCGCCGCCCCGCCATCGCAGGCCCGGCGAGCCCATCGCGGGCCC
>NC_041383.1:270162559-270198261 GCF_002162155.2 Triticum dicoccoides | reverse complement strand
CGCCTCGGCCCCTCCGCCGCTCGCCGCCTCCTCCCCGTCCCCGAGCGCGCCTCCGCCTCCCGCTCCCTGCGCCGCCGTCCGCCGCCGGTGGCCGGACCCGGCCGCGCCGCGGATCTCCACCGCCGTCGTTCGGCGCCCCGGCCGGTCGCCGCCCCCAGCCGCCGTCGCCTCCGCCGCCCCGTCGGTCCCGTCTCCTCTACGGCCTCCTCCTCGTCCCCGGAGGCCGCCCTACCTTGCCGGAGCCCGATCCGCTCCGGCCTATCCAGATCTGGAATTCGAGGTTGACTTTCCCCACCCCAAAACTGCCAAGTCCTGTAATTTTGACATCATCATGCCATGTTCATCGCATTATATCTCTGCATCTGTAGCTCCGTTTTCTGCGTATAATATGTCAAATTGTTCGTCTCAACGAGTACATCATTTTGTTCCATTGCATCATGTTCATTTGAGGTCATCTTGATGCCTTAATCATCGTTGTAAGAGTGCTTCATGATGTTTTCTGCTGTTTGTTAATAGAACGAGCTCTTTTGTCATTTTTGCCATGATTGATGTGTGCATCCTATGAGGTTGATGTCAACATGTGTTTTGATCTATGCTATGTCTTCTTTACAGAGGTGCTTACCATGTATTTTTGTGATCAATGTGGTGACTACCACAAGCATGCAAACTAGGCATCGTGATGTTGCTGATTTTAGTCCCTGTTCTGCTGTTATTTTGATGCCATGTAAACTTGATGCTACAGAGAGATCGATGCATATTTAGAGATACTTCAGTAAGGATGTTTTGAACATATGGTTATGCTCTATCCATCCCTGCCCTTGTTGCAATTATGGAGTAGTCTAGCATGTCATTTGAGTGCTCTACTTTTGCTTCAAAATGTTTCCTGGCAGATTGTTTACATGTTATTCAATTTTGCCAAGGTTGTTGTAGTTGATCCTTGCATGCTATGACCTTGCTCTTGCCATGCTTCGCTTCACAAACATGTCTTCTTGCTGTTGGTTGCCTTTCCATACCATGTATTGCTCTGTAGTGAGTGGTACAAGCTCACCAACATGCCTTCATAATTCTGTTCCTGCCATGTATGAATCTGTAATATAACTTGCCATGTTTATGTGGGTGCCATCATATTTTCTGATCCTTTTTGGCTCATGGTCAGTAAGGGACTTTTGATCTATACTTTGAGTAGAACCATGCCATTTCTTGTTTTGCTATTATAAGTTCTTGTAATATGTAGTTTGATAGCTCTAAACATTGCAACCTGATGTTATTTTCTGCAAAGTCTGAATTGTTATAACTTGCAATCTTTCCATCTGTGTTTGAGCATGTTCTAGTGATTTCTGGAGATAGCTCAGTGTTCATGTTTTGTTATGCTTTACCTGTACATCATGCCCATGCCTTTTGTTATTATGTTGAGGTGATGTAGCATGTTGTTTTGGTGCTTGCAATATGCCTTGTTGCTGTTTTGGACAGCTTGTCCTTTATACTTGTAGTGTGCATGTGTTGAACCGTTGCTCCGTTTTGAGTGTGCTCTATATGAAACTTGCTTAGAATTGCATGTAGTTTCATATTATCATGTTGCATCCTTATTTTGTTGTGTTTTCTTGATGTTTGGGTGCATTGTGCATCAATGCCATGTTTAACTTGTTTTGCTCATATCTTCTAGGCCGTAGCTCCGAACTAAATGAACTTTATATGTAACTTGACTAGAATTTCGTGTAGATCCTCCTTGTGCATCTTAACTTGTTGTTTAACAACTTGAACATAAGGTTTATTCAGATCTGGACCGATTTCGAAATATGCATATGAGGACTTACCGGAATTGTTATATGTTGTTCTCGGCCTCATTTAAACTTGCCTTGATGTGTTGCTCTTGTTTGCATCATCTCTTGCCATGAGTAGCTTCATGTAGCTTTGTCATGCATCATACTTTGTTGTGCATCATGTCATGTTCATGTGTGGTGTGTTTACCTTGTTGTGTGCTTCTTTTCGATAGTTCCTGTTTCGTTGCGATCGTGAGGATTCGTTCATCCATGCTTGGTTCGGCTTCATCCGTTTGTCTTCTTCATGGACTCGTTCTTCTTCCTTGCGGGATTTCAGGCAAGATGACCGCTACCCTGGATTACACTACTATCATTGCTATGCTAGTTGCTTCGTTCTATCGCTATGCCGCGTTACCTATCTGTTGCTCTTCAAGCCATCCCAAATTGCCATGAACCTCTAACCTTTGACACCTTTCCTACGCAAACCGTTGCTTGGCTATGTTACCGCTTTGCTCAGCCCCTCTTATAGCGTTGCTAGTTGCAGGTGAAGTTGAAGATTGCTCCATGGTGGACAGGATTTTGGTTGGGATATCACAATATCTCTTATATTATTAATGCATCTATATACTTGGTAAAGGATGGAAGAATCGGCCTTTTGCCTGGTGTTTTGTTCCACTCTTGCCGCCCTAGTTTCCGTCATACCGGTGTTATGTTCCCGGATTTTGCGTTCCTTACGCGGTCGGGTGATTTATGGGACCCCTTGACAGTTCGCTTTGAATAAAACTCCTCCAACAAGGCCCAACCTTGGTTTTACCATTTGCCTCACCACCACCTATACCCTTCCCTTGGGTCGGCCAACCCGAGGGTCATCTTTATTTTAGCGCCCCCCCCCGGGCCAGTGCTTGTCTAAGTGTTGGTCCGAACCGAGTAGACTGCGGGGCCCCCTCGGGGAAACTCGAGGTTTGATTTTACTCGTAGGATGTCTCATCCGGTGTTGCCCTGAGAACGAGATATGTGCAGCTCCTATCGGGATTGTTGGCGCATCGGGCGGCTTTGCTGGTCTTGTTTTACCATTGTCGAAATGTCTTGTAAACCGGGATTCCGAGTCTGATCGGGTCTTCCTGGGAGAAGGTATATCCTTTGTTGATCGCGAGAGCTTATCATGGGCTAAGTTGGGACACCCCTGTAGGGTATAATCTTTCGAAAGTCGTGCCTGCGGTTATAGGCAGATGGGAATTTGTTAATGTCCGGTTGTAGATAACTTGACACCAGATACGGATTAAAACGCATCAACCGCGTGTGTAGCCGTGATGGTCTCTTTTCGGCGGAGTCCGGGAAGTGAACACGGTTTTTGGGTTATGTTTGATGTAAGTAGGAGTTCAGGATCAATTCTTGATCATTGCTAGCTTCACGACCGTTCCTTTTGCTCTCTTCTCGCTCTTATTTGCGTATGTTAGCCACCATATATGCTTAGTCGCTGCTGCAGCCTCACCACTTTACCCCTTCCTTTCCCATTAAGCTTTGCTAGTCTTGATACCCATGGTAATGGGATTGCTGAGTCCTCGTGGCTCACAGATTACTACAACTACAGTTGCAGGTACAGGTTACGCGATGATCATGACGCGAGAGCGATGCTTGCTTGCATTGAGTTCTTCTTCTGCTTCTTCTTCGATCAGGGGATAGGTTCCAGGTCGGCAGCCTGGGCTAGCAGGGTGGATGTCGTTTGAGTTCCTGTTTGTGTTTCATCCGTAGTCGGATGTTGCTCTCATGTATTGTGATGTTGTATTCGTGTGACATTGTATGCCTTATGTATGTATCCCCATCTATTGTGTAATATTGATGTAATGATATCCACCTTGCAAAAGCATTTCAATATGCGGGTCTATCCTTGGTGGGACCTTCGAGTTTTTTTTGGATAGGGTCACATATTGGGCGTGACAATATAGCTCTTCATCGGTGTCATCGAACTCATCATCAAAACCACGTCTATCGAGAGGGGACAAATACCGGCAAACAAGCAAGAACACAATCAATGCAATTCACAATATGATGCATGATTATGACATGTTAATATGCTGTGATTTGAGCTAATGCAACTAGCAACAGATTAAATGGAGTTGGTTTGAATCCAAGATTCAAATTCAAACTCCACATGTGGTTATTTAAATGCCATTCATATGATTTGTACTAGACAATAGTCACAAGTTGTTCTATCATGCATGAAACTAGTACAGATGGATAGATTTGATTTTTCTGATCATTTTTCATATATAAATTATTTCATTTGGAGTTACGGTTGAATTTATATGATTTTTAGAAGTTTAAGCCTTTTTCTGGATTTCCTGATTAATAGAATTAAACTAATTCCAGAAAAGGATTTACTGCGTCAGCCTGACGTCAGCAGGTCAACTGAGTCGGTCCAGGTCAAACTTGACCAGTGGGGTCCACTGGTCAGTGGCTGAGGCTGGTTTGTGTCGCTGACATGTAGGCCCAGTCAACGGCCACGCCAGCTTGATCAAAGCTGACGCATGGGTCCCGTTGGGTTATAACTTATCTAAGCAAAAATAAAACTGGAGTTAATTAGGGCGTGGGGCCCATGTGTCATTGGCTTAGGGGGTTGTTTAGTGGGGTGATTAGCCGCTAATCACGCGGCCACGTCGGCCCGCCGGAGTTCAGCCAGCGGCGATCTTGAACCACTACGGAGCCTGCTCGGAACTCGCTAGAGGCCACGGGTCGACGCGCCAGGGGCACAGAAGGAAGCCCGTGCCCGTGCGCATCTGAGGAGACCATCGGGAGGGCGTAGTGTGGCCGGAGTTCACCGGAAGGGAGCTCCTGGCGGCGGCCAGAGCTCGGGCACCAGCAGGGAGGCGAGGCAGTGGCGCTGGGCACGGAAGCGGCGAGCGGCGGCGACGACAGCGCTTGGATGGGGCTCGGGGAGGAGCTACAGAGGAGGAGAAGGAGCAGCGAGTGGGGGAGAGGGAGCAGGGGCTTTGGGGCGTCTCCGTGGCATGCCTGGGGGGTCGAGGCTGCACGGCTGAAGCAGGAGGTGGCAAGGCGTCGTCGGCGGGCTTGCCACGCACCTGTCTGTCCTCCTAGCAGGAGGAAGACGACAGGGAGAGGGTTGCTGGGCTGGGCCAACAGGTGGGCTGCCAGCTGGGCCGGCCAGGGACTCGAGGGGGAGCGGCAAGCAGGAGGTGGCCAGGGCGCGTGGCCGCGCGCACGGGGCACACGCCCGGGGTACTGCTGTAGATGCGCACCGCGCGCTCGCCACTCGGACACATAAACTATTCTGACAATTATGCAGAGCCAGGTTAAAGAACTGGAACGTGTCCATAGCCACTATAGTAACTAAGGTTATTTTTTGCATACAATTACATATTAAAACTTGTATTAAAATTTTAAGCGTAAAAAGGAAAAACTTTTTGAAACGCAAACATTATTTGGGAACTGAATAGAAACTAATACCAGGTAGGAATACAAAATTGAATACGAGAATAATTTCTAAATTATGAACTAGTTTTCGTAAACGCAAAACAAATTTTCCAAAACAAATATCAAAATTGAAAAGGTGATAATTTTTCTCAAAACTAAACTATTTTCAAAAAACACGATCATATTTTGAATTTGTGAACTAACTTCTAAAACATGAACATTTTTTAAATTTCTGAACAAATTTTGAAAACTGTAGCTTTTTAGAATATGTGAACAAATTTGGAAAATAAGAACTTTTTCGAAATTCCAAATGTTTTAGAATTTGCGAACAAAAATTAAACATGCGAACACATTTTGAATTTATCAACAAATTTTAAAAAATGAACATTTTTTGGATATGTGAACAAATTTTGAAAATGAAAATATGTTTTCGAATTTGCGAACAAATTTGAAAAATGGGAATAATTTTTGAAATTCCAGAACATTTTTGAATTTGTGAACAAAATTTGGATATTTTTAAATTCCCAAACATTTTTTATTTCTGAAAACAATATGTAAACATTTTTTGAATTTGTGAACAAATGTTTGAAAATGGGAACTTTTTTGAAAACAAATAGTTCTTGGTATGTAACAAAAGTTAAAAAGATAAACATTTCTTGATTTATCGGGCACTTTCTGAAACGAGAAGAACATTTTTGGATTTAACAAACATTTTCCGAGACGAAGCAAACAAATTTGAAATTACTTTATAACAATTTATGAACAAAATTTGAAAAAAGGAAAAACAAATTGTAAAAATGAACAAAATTTGTAAGAGGCGAACATTTTTTGTAAAAAAGAACAATTTTTGAGAAAGAGAAAAGGTGAACATTTTTCAGACCAGTGAACAATTTATGAGAAAGTAAAGAAATTCTCTAAATGCGAACATTTTTTAATTTTTTTAAGAACAAGAACATTTTTTAATTTGTGAACAAATTTTGAAAACAAGAAGATTTTTTAAATTTATGAACAAAATTTGAAAATGTGAACATTTTTTAAATTTTTGAACATTTTCGGTGAATCTAAAACAAAATCTTCTGAAATCATAGTTTATTTAAAAATTACAAGCATTTTTTCAAATTAGCATACATTTTTAGAAAATGTGAACATAATTTGAAAAAGGAACACAATTTTGAATTCTGAACAATATTTGAAATTTCCAAACATTTTTTGAAAAAGGTAAAATAAACTTGAAAATGGATAAAAAGATATGAAAAGGAAACAGTAAAAAAAGAGAAACTAAAATCAGGAGGAAAAAAAGGTTCCAAACTGGATCGAACGAACAGGTCGAATGGGCCGGCCCGATAGTTTCGCTGGTGCCCTTGCCTCTGTGCGATACGGCGACAATTTGCCGCTACTCGCGGCAAATAGGGATTTCCGCTCCAAATAGCCACCAATCGCACACCCCCTTTCACCCGAGTGCATTTTGGGTGGGCCCATGTGCATGTTGCGGACCCAATTTTTTAGTTTTGTTTCTTTTATATTTTTTAAACTTCAAGAATTGTTCACTAACCTAAATTTGGGATTTGAATAATTGTTTTGAATTCAAAAACTGTTCATGAATTTGAAAAGTTTATGAATTTTCAAGAAATGTCCACAAATTTGAAAAAATGTTCAGGATTTCATAAAAGGTTCATGAATTTCAAATAATGTTCATCGATTTGAAAAAAATCTTCTCAAATATCAAGAAATATTCACAAATTTGAACAATTTTCATGAATTTGGAAATTGTCAGGAATTTTAGTAAATAATGTTTATGATTCCAAAAATTATTCATGAATCCAATAAATGTTCGCCATTTAAAAAATTGTTCACAAATATAAAGTATATTGCTCAATACAAAATTTGTTCATGAATTTGAGAAAGTATTTGCAAATTCAAAAAATGTTCCTATAGTTCAAAATTGTTTTCAAATTCAAAAAATGTTCATGAATTTTAAAAGTTTTGCAAATTCATTATTTCGATTTCAAAACAAATTTATGATTTCAAAAATAGTAGCATATTCAGAAAATAGCTATTTAAAAATATGCTCGCAAATACTGAAAATTTTAAAGTATTCAAAAAGAATGTTTGCGTAATAAAAAGGGAAAAAGAAAACAGAAATAAGAAAAAAAACCCAGGAAAAAGCCCAACGACCTGCACGGTAAATGGGACTAGCCTAAACTTGCCCCTCGATCTTCTTCACGGGTTGATGCACATGTCGGTAGACTTGTAAAACCTGTAGCCTATCGTAGGCTTTAGCAGGCTTAATGTCATGAGTATTCCTATACTCCGCTTAGTGTAGAATAGCAGCTGAATCTCGTGCGGTTGTTATCCCCTACTAGTAAGTGAGCACGTGCAATGCATGTCTCGCTAGAATACAAATTTAAAATTCCTAAAGCTCATAGTTTCAGTTCACGTATATCAACAATCATGCATGTGAAATGATTTTGGAGTAGATCTATGCACTCTTTGAGTTTATATCTCGGTGGGATAACTTCACAGACTTGCCTAAAGATGAATATTTATCGTTTGGTCATACATATTTAACTTGAGATGCTTATATGGGTATACCAGATCAGGATCAAACACAACATGTATGAGCTCTAAAAAATCTGCTTTTCGATATCATAGAAAGGCCACAATACTTGTTTACCATATCACATGCACTAAAAATGTGAAGATTATATATATCACAGAAAAATGTAAAGAGGCAAATAAGCCACGTGTGATAACAACAAAATTACCAACAAAAAGACAATATAACAGTAATATAAAGTCGAGGACTCACATACACAACAAACTATAAATGTACAATGTGTTTTCCTCATAACTCGCTTATCCATGCATTACGGGTAAGGGTCAGCTATGGATACAAAACATTTTACACAATGTAGGGTCAGCTATCCTCTACGCTCTCGTCCAGGCATACAATCTACAAGCTTTGAATTTATCCTTCCCCACCACCATACATGTCATGGCGTTCCTATAATTACCAGTTAGCATGTCCATTCATTATGTCACATAGAAAAGAAAATGCATTTAGCATACAAACCATTTTATGCTGTCAAGTTCGCATGGACTATTTTTTCAAACCTGGATAATAAAATGCAAGAGTAGATGCATATTTGTATGCCTTACACCAGTTACTTATCATATCCCATAAATTAACTTTGTAACAAGATGCTAACACATATATCATCTTTGATGCATGTCTCAACTAAGTTGTTTTCAAGATGATGTAGAACTGATGGCACAATATGAAGACCCTTCATTTCAATTTCCAACAGCATGCCAAACCGACACATATAGAACATTTCGAAGATAACATATCACATGAAATTGACAATTTTTCAAGGAGATGCAGTTGCAGTCCTTGGACGTGAACAATTTTCTTAATCTGCAGGAAGAAACTGTTTAATCAGATGTAGAAAGGGTCAAATGGATGGACAAATAGCAAACAAAAAACATGTAATCAGAATGCTCTCCAATCTAGGTGGTGTAGCCCGGGGTTATTGATAGGATTATCTCCAACCAAATGATTATAAATTTATCAAATAGGAATGAATCAGCATGCATTTTGATATACCAAGTGTCGTAAACTGTTTCTTATAATCAACTAATAAAAGACCGAACCTAAAACAAGCTTTAGAAGAAGAAGAATACTGCGCCATGAACTCCCCAGTCTGGTGTTGTCATGCAATGAATGCCACCTTGGATCCTGCCATTAGGCACTTACACTGAAGCTTTGCAGACATATACACATTAGACAATACATCAAAATCACTAGAAAAATACTGGAACTTGAAAGTAATTGAAATCACAACAGGAAACATGGATTCTACCAATTTGATTGCATGGTATGTCCGGACTGCAATATATATAGTTCTATTCCATTTCAAATAGAGCCAGACATATATTTTTCCTGATTCTTCTCATATATTTTTCTTGCCCATTACATTCCCATTCTTCGTAATTATTGATATATCATACTCCCTCCATCCCAAAATAACTATCTCAAGCTTAGTAGAACTTTGTACAAGAGCTAGTACAAAGTTGAGACACTTATTTTGGGACGGAGAGAGTATTCACTTAAATAACCCTTACAAAAACTGAAATCAAGTTATGTTCACCAAAAAACAGAAATGTGGGCAGAAGTTCATATCACGATGGAGTCGCACTCAAACTCTTACAACTGAGATATCAATTGAAATTCTAATTCACCAAGAAATCGGAAACATATGGCTGCAATATATCAATGGCCTTAAATAATGTGTAACATATCAGTATCAGCTATATAATACACAAACAGTTTAACCAAAATTTTGAAATATGAGGCTTCTAATAATAGCAATATATCGCATATTAATCCAAACCCACTTCTGGTCGAAAACAAATCGATGAAGTATCTGGTTGAAATGTTGCCGCAGGTTTTTATTTGTATTAGCATTGGTTAAATATCTGTTGGAAATGATTAAATATACGTGGTTAAATATGCGGCTCAACACATCTATCCGTGACCGGATCAAACTTCGATGACCACATCTGCATCGATTTCACAAGGCAAACACAATGAAATTATATACATATGGAACTTGATTAGGCATATCCATGACACAACCGGGCATAGTGCTTTATGTTCATTATTCTTGCTGCTAGCTAGAGCAAATGGCTATAGATTTTAGGATTTTAGCTAAGTAATCGTCATCATTATTCTGTGAGCCTAGCCTAGCTCAACCTTGCAATGTACTCCCTCCGTCCCAAAATAAGTGACTCAACTTTGTACTAAATTTAGTACAAAGTTGAGTCACTTATTTTAGGATGCAGGGAGTAGTATATAAAAATAACCAAGATAAGAGATCTTAGTATCCAAAGCCATTATTTACTAAACTGAAGGTATGACTGAATGGAATTATTTCTAGAGCCCTAAGAAAGTTATCGCGTCAGGTTCTACTGTAGGCTTTGAACTATGGATGATCTAACAATTTACTGTATTCTTGTTACTCTATTGGTATTGTCTAATCCTCATTAAAAACAAAAGTTCCCTTCAAAATTCATCTAGAATAGAATTTGCCAACAAGAGAAATATGGTAAGCAGACCTACTGATTAGTGAAGATGTCCATCATCTAGCTTTGCTCTGTAATCTATATGGTTTAGGGATTCTGAAATGGTACCGAAACAAAACATAGTGAAAAGTTCCTTGATGTAAAACGGATAATGACAGCATGACTGTACATATTGTCCATAGGATCCAGGCAACAACTTGATTTGAATATATCGTTACGAATTGTTCTTTCAGACAAAGGACGAACTATGTAGGGAAATGTTGGTACGTCCATTTTGCATCATGTTTTCCTACTGTTATTTATTATGTTTTGGGCCATTATTTCACTTTATGATGCTATTCTAGTGTCTTTTCTCTCTTATTTTGCAAATTTCACAAGAAGAGGGAGATTGTCGGCAGCTGGATTTCTGGACCTGGAAAGGCTATAGGAGAGATGGATATTCTCCACATCTCCAAATGACTTGAAAATTTATGGAGATTTACTTCAGAATATATAAAAAATATTAGAAGGATTACCAGAAGGGGACTGCCAGGGAGTGATAGCTTAGGGGCGCACCTATGAGCTTGTGGGGCCCCTGGCAGGCCTCCTCTGCCCATCTTCTCCAATATGGGGCTATTTTCCCTAGAAAAAAGAAGACTTTTGGGATGAAGCGCCTCCGTCTTGAGGCGGAACTTGGGCAAGGAGCACTTCTGTCCTTCGACGGAGCGATTCCGCCGGGGAAACTTCCTTCTGGGAGGGGGAATCCAAGCCATCGACATCACCAGTGATCCTCTCATCGTGGGAGGACCAATCTTCATCAACATCTTCACCAACACCATCTCATATCAAACCGTAGTTCATTTCTTGTATTCAATCTTTGTCCCAAAACCTCAGATTGATACCTGTGGGTTGCTAGTAGTGTTGATTACATCTTTGTAGTTGATGCTAGTTGGTTTATATGGTGGAAGATTATATGTTCAGATCCTTAAGAATATTCAATACACGTCTGATCTTGATCTTGAATATTGTTTGTGAATATTTACTTTTGTTCTTGAGGACATGGGGGAAGATTTGTTATAAGTAATCATGCGAAGTTTGTATTTGTTCGATATTTTGATGATATGTATATTGTTTTAGTGGTGCCATGTGAACGTCGACTACAACACTTCACCGTACTTAGGCCTAAGGGAAGTCATTGGGGAGTAATAAGTAGATGATGGGTTGCAAAAGTGACATAAGCTTAAACCCTAGTTATGTGTTATTCCGTAAGGGGCTGATTTGGATCCATATGTTTCATGCTATGGTTAGATTTATCTTAATTCTTATTTCGTAGTTGCGGATGCTTGCGAGAGGGTGAAAGGATCGAGAAGAGGTGTCTTGAGGGGGGTGAATATACCCTCAACACACAAAGTTGGCAGTTTTTAAGTTTTTCAAGTTGAGGTGGAGTTTAAGAACAAGTTTAACCATTCACAATACATATCAAGCAAGCATGCAAAGAGTACATGAGCAGCGGAAAGTAAAGAATGCAACTTGCAAGAAAGTAAAGGGATGGGATTGGAGTGTGCAAATGCAATTGGAGACACGGAGATTTTTGGCGTGGTTCCGATAGGTGGTGCTATCGTACATCCACGTTGATAGAGACTTCAACCCACAAACGGTAACGATTGCGTGAGTCCACAGAGGGCTCCACCCACGAAGGGTCCATGAAGAAGAAACCTTGTCTATCCCATCATGGCCATCGCCCACGAAGGACTTGCCTCACTAGGGTAGACCTTCACGAAGTAGGTGACATCCTTGCCCGTACAAACTCCTTGGTTCAACTCCACAGTCTTGACGGACACTCCCAAGTGACACCTAACCAATCTAGGAGACACCACTCTCCAAAAGGTAATAGATGGTGTGTTGTTGATGAACTCCTTGCTCTTGTGCTTCAAATGATAGTCTCCCCAACACTCAACTCTCTCTCATAGGATTGGATTTGGTGGAAAGATGATTTGAGTGGAAAGCAACTTGGGGAAGGCTAGAGATCAAGATTCATATGGTTGGATTGGAATATCTTGGCCTCAACACATGAGTAGGTGGTTCTCTCTTAGAAAATGAATGCCGGAAGTGTAAGCATGTTCCGATGGCTTCCCTCACGAATAAGGAGAGGGTGGAGGGGTATATATAGCCTCCACACAAAATCTAACCGTTACACACAATTTACCAAACTCGGTGGGACCGAATCATAAAACTCGGTCAGACCGATTTAGTTCATAATGTGACCGTTAGGCATTTCGGTGGGACCGATATGATGAACTAGGTGGGACCGATGTGCAAGGGTTAGGATAAAACCTTAGCTCGGTTTGACCAATAACACAAACTCGGTGGGACCGATTTGGTAATAAGCAAAACAGAGAGTTGGTCAGGCAAACTCGATGTGACCGATTACATCTTCTCGGTGAGACCAAAAATATTGCAATAGTCAACAGGGAGTTTTCAAGCCCATCTCGGTGAGACCGAGAACCCTATCAGTTAGACCGAATTGACTAGGGTTTCTGGCAGTGGCTATGTCAAATGAACTCGATGGTGCCAGATAAATCAAATCGGTGGGGCCGAGTTTGACTTTTGGTTTAGGACATATGTGGATATGAGAAAGCAGCTGAGGGCTTTAGAGCATATCAAAAAGCACTTTGAGCAAGCAAGCCATTAAGCAACACTTCATCCCCTTTTAATAGTATTGGCTTTCCTATGGACTCAATGTGATCTTGGATCACTGAAATAGAAAATGTAGAGTCCTAAGCTTTGTGCTTCAGCCAATCCTTTGTCCTTAGCATCTTGAAGGGGTTCCACATCCTCTTGTCCATGCCACTCCACTGTTGGACTTATCTGAAATACACTAGATAAAATCATTAGTCCAACAAGAGATATGTTGACATTAATTACCAAAATCACCCAGGGAGTACTTGTGCTTTCAATCTCCCCCTTTTTGGTAATTGATGACAACATACATCAAAGCTTTAGATAAAGATATAGAGAAGGGCAAGTAAAGCTTTGGAAGGACATGTAACATGCATAGGCTTCCCCTACATGTATGAAATCATGTAAATAGGGAACATAAGATCATGTGAGTGCATAATCATGACAGAACTAGCAATGAGTTACATGTATCTTGGCTATATGCATCTTAGCAAATGGTGTATATATATATATATGAAATGTACCTTCATGCTCATGAGTCCTTCTTGCAAACAATATGTACATCAGCGAGAGATCCTCATGCACATGAGTGTGATGCATATACTTACCTTGTGGTCTTGAGCTAGCTTTGGAAGAGATGAACCTGAGTAAACAAGGTTAAATAACACAGAAACATCTACTAAACAGAGCAAGAGCAGCAAACCACAAGAGTACCAAGATTGGGATGACATGTATAGAGTGAGTAATAGGTACTCTATTTGAGTGTAGATATGTCCCCAAAGGTAAAGATATGCAATGAATTCGAAGATTTCATTCCCTTAGATGTCTTGCTCCCCCTGAATCTTATGTAAGATACTAGGAGAAGATAAGGAATAGAAAATCAGAGCGAAGCAAACACACAAACGACATGAACATGTCTTTCCCCTTTAAAGACATGTAACTTCTCTCCTCTTTGAGTACCAAGCAACTGGGGTCTCTCTTTGATGTGATTATTTATCTCTTTCCCCCCCTTTTTATATGATTAAGCCTTGATGTGAGCTCTCTCCCTCTTTGACATCAATTTCCAAGAAGGGTCTTCTGGAGTGTGAGCCAAAATAGGTTTGGTCCTTGAGTCACATAGCAAAGTAGCAGGGAAAAATAGGGTGCTGGTAGAGGAAAAGAATCATCGAGTGGAGCCGGAACAAAAAGTGCAGGATGCAACTGACGAAGTGTCTCCTTAGCATGTGAAATCGGTAACACCGAGTTGTTATCTTCGATGGCACCAAGATAATTCGGTTTGACCGAGAGTGACAAACCGGTGTGTCCGAGTACAGTACAGAGAAAAAGCACTTGTCACCTCAGCTCACTAGACAAATAAGATCTCAGAAGGATTTTCAAGGAATTAACTAAAGGACTTGCAATGAATTGGATGCAAGGAAATGCAGAACAGAAATAAAAGATAATAAATCTAGATGAAGTTTTTTTGAAAAGGGAAATAAATATGCACGAGACAAATGCAAAAACAAGGATAAACACTAGAGAACTTCATCTAGAATTGGTCGGCGACAAAGTCACCTATGTTAGAGTATGTTAACTTAGGAGTCAAGTGAAGACACTTGATCATAGGTCATACTCATTGTTTAAGCTCAAAACAGGGTTGCCATTTTTCGTTTAAGCATTTTGATGTATTCACATCTTGTTGAGCTGCTTTGACCCATGTCTTGGGGTAAAGCGTCTCTAAGATGGAATAACATACCTTGGGTGGTGGTGTTGATCTTGATCATGTAGTTGAACTTGTGTGGGATGCTCAATGTTGATGTAGTTCATTTGGAGCACCTCTTGTAGTTTAAGTTCATCTACCTACATGAATTAGTCTCACAAGGAATAGCACTTGTGTATCCAAGATGACAATCATGAAAATTTGAAATATAAATTGTCAAAGGATATGTTTGAAGGGTTTCATGCTTCCTTGTCTTCAACCACCATAATGTAGAGACTTGGGGATGTAGAAATTGCTCAATAAGTGAGTGAGTTGCAATATCATAGATTTAGATCCATCCAAGTAGCTACAAGGGTTAGATACCATGCAAGGGCGCAAATATATCCAAGATATGTGATTATCATCATAAGAGAAATATCAAGGATTAGTCATAGGCTCATGTCTTGCATGTATCCAAACAAAGTTCCTACTCCAAGTTTGAAGCATCAATGGTGTTCAATACATCTCTCAACCTGCAAAACACTTTCTCATCAAGTGGTTTAGTAAATATATCCGCCAATTTCTTCTCGGTACGCACATGCTTAAGGTTGATATCTCCCTTAGCAACATGATCTCGAATGAAATGATGATGAACTTCAATATGCTTAGTTCAAGAATGTTGCACGGGATTGTGAGCAATCTTAATCGCACTTTCATTGTCACAAAGCAATGGAACATGTTTCACATATATCCCATAATCTTTAAGAGTTTGGGTCATCCAAAGTAATTGAGCACAACATGAACCGGCGACAATGTATTCCGCTTCGGAGGTGGATAAGGATACCGAGTTTTGTTTCTTGGAGGACCAAGACACAAGAGATCTACCAAGAAATTGACAAGTACCCGAAGTGGTCTTTCTATTAACCTTGTCACCGGCATAGTTCGAGTCAGAGTAGCCAACAAGATCAAAGGAAGACCTCTTAGGATACCAAATGCCAAAATTTGGTGTATGTATTAAGTATCTCACTATCCTTTTCACAACCTTAAGATGACATTCTTTGGGGGCTGCTTGATATCCTGCACACATGCACACAGTTAGCATGATATCAGGACAAGAGGCACATAGATATGACAAAGAACCAATCATAGAGCGGTAAACTTTTTGATCAACGGATTCACCATCTTTAGTCAAGTCAAGATGTCCACTAGTAGGCATGGGTGTACTCATACCTTTGCATTCTTGCATATTTAACTTCTTGAATAATTCCTTGGTGTACTTTGTTTGAGAGACAAAGGTACCTTCCTTGGTTTGCTTGATTTGCAAACCAAGAAAGAACTTGAGTTCACTCATCATAGACATCTCAAACTTCTCCGACATAAGATTTCCTAACTTCTCACTAAAATGAGGGTTAATTGATCCAAATATAATATCATCAGCATAAATTTTCCACACAAATAATTCTCCATTAACCCTTTTAGTGAAAAGAGTGGAATCAATTTTTCCAATCTCAAAGCCTTTTTCAATAAGGAACTTGGTCAAGCATTTATACCATGCTCTAGGAGCTTGTTTAAGACCATAAAGAGCTTTGTGAAGTTTGTAAACATGTTTGGGTTTCTTAGGATTAACAAAGTCGGGAGGTTGTTCAACATAAACTTCCTCCTCAATTTCACCATTTAGAAAAACACTTTTAATGTCCATTTGGTATAATATGATATCATGGTGATTAGCATAGGCAACAAAGATGCGAATGGACTCAAATCTAGCAACGGGGGCATATGTCTCACCATAGTCCATACCTTCGACCTGAGTGTAGCCTTGGGCGATGAGACGTGCTTTGTTGTGAACTACTTGTCCATCTTCATCTTGCTTGTTGCGAAACACCCATTTGGTACCGATGATGTTGTGGTTGTTGTCGGGCTTTTCGACCAATGTCCACACTTGGTTTCCCTCAAAGTTGTGTAGCTCTTCATGCATGGCATTTATCCAATCCGGATCTTTCAATGCTTCTTCAACCATCATGGGTTCAATGCTAGAGATGAATGAATAATGTTCACAAAAATTAGCCAAACGAGATTTAGAGCGAGTGATTCTCCCGGTTTGGATATCATTGTAGATTTGCTCGACGGGATGGTCTCTAGCGACTCTTGCTCGAACTCGTGAGAGCTTTTGTTTTGGTCGGGGTGGAACATCTTCTTCATCTTGTTCTTCTTCTTGGCCTTCTTCATTGTTGACGCTGTCGTTCTCTTGTCATGGTGGAGAAGGAGGTTGATGAGGTTCATCTCGGTGTACTTCCTCGTTTTCTTCATCTTGGTGTGGCCCACTTGTGGATGCTTCCATATCAACTCTTGGTTCACCTTGTCGTGAGGTAGAAGCTTCCACTTGGACGGACGAGGTACTCTACTTCACCTCCGTTGGATGGATCTTGCCAATAGACAAGTCTTGGATTGCTTCTGAAGGGACTTTGTCTTCTACATCAATTGGCAATTGCTCTACTTGCGAGCTGTTAGATTCATCAAACTTCACATCTACCGTCTCTTTAACCTTTCGCGTGAAAATGTTGTAGACACGGTAAGTGTGAGAGTTTGAGCCACAACCAAGTAGGAAACCTTCATGAGATTTGGGAGCAAATTTAGAATGACGATGCTTATCAAGAATGTAGCACTTTGAGCCAAATACTAGAAAGTATCCAACTTGGGGTTTGTTACCGGTGAGGAGCTCGTATGCCATCTTGCCGAATAGCTTGCGAAGATACAGGCGATTTGTTGCATGACAAGCTGTTTAAACTGCTTCCGCCCAAAAGTGTTTTGGCGTCTTGTATTCATCAAGCATTGTTCTTGCCATTTTGATGAGCGTCCGGTTCTTCCTCTCAACAACTCCATTTTGTTGAGGTGTGTACGTAGCTGAGAACTCATCTGAGATCCCTTCTTCGTCAAGAAAGGTGTCCACATTGGCGTTCTTGAACTCTATTCTATTGTCGCTGTGAACCTTCTTGATCTTCACTTCAAATTGATTTTGGCCTTCCTGGCGAAGTTCTTGAAGATCTTTTGGACCTGCGATTTATCATCGAGAAAGAACACCCACGTAAATCTTGAAAAATCATCAACTATAACTAGACCAAATGAGTTTCCACCGATACTTTTGTAGGCGTTGGGACCAAAGAGATCCATATGAAGTAGCTCGAGCGGTCTTCTCGTGGTCACGATGTTCTTCACGGGGTGGCTTCCTCCAACCTGTTTTTCTGCTTGGCAAGCGCTGCAAAGTCTATCCTTATCAATTATGACATCTTTAACACCAAGGATATGATCTCCTGTAATAAGCTTGTCTAGGTTTCGCATTCCCACATGACCAAACCGTCTATGCCACAACCAGCCTTTGGAAGATTTAGCAATTAAGCAGGTTCTAGGTTGAGCCTTTTTAGTTAAATCAACAATGTATAGATCACCTCTATGTATGCCGGTAAAGACCATTTTATGATTATCTCTACGAAACACTTGGCAATCTACTTTAGTAAATAGGACAATGAAACCAAAGTCAGCTAGTCTAGATACAGAAAGAAGATTATAGCCAAGAGATTCAACGAGCATGACATTTTGTATGGAGCTATCATGTGAGATGGCCACCTTACTGAGGCCAACCACCTTACCCTTTGAGTTATCACCAAAAGTGACATACTTTTGAGGGCTGTCATTTTCAACAAGCTCATGAAACATATCTTTATCTCCGGTCATGTGATCGGTACATCCACTATCAAGGACCCATTCCTTTCCTCGTACCATGTAGCCACGAAGATTTACCATAAGACCAAAGTGTCTCATTGTATCATCAAGATCATAGTCACTATCATCATCATCATCATCATAGTATCCATGTTCAACATCTTCATGTGGTGGATCAATTCCTAGAGAGGGTGATTCATTAGATAAATGATCATGAAAATAATCATCTTTATGAAATCTAATGGCTTCGGCGATAATATTGCTAATGATTCCAACATCTCCTTTGTCACGCATAAGGTCACAAAGCTCAAATAGACAATCACCAAACTTAGGATCACTAGTACTCATTTTATTCAAGGCAATTGACTTATGAAGAATCCCATCTAGATTTTGCAAGGAACAGTTTGGAAATCTTTCCTCAAGATATCTCCATATAGTATAAGCACAATCAAGAGCCGACAAGCTAGCAATCAAGTTATTAGGCAATCCTCTAATGATAAGATTGGTAGTTCTAAGATTGCGAATCATGTCAAGATCCTCATCATGGGTAGGATGCAAGGGATCAATAGGGCGAGCACAAGGGGTGGCAATGTACTTGCTTAAATGATATTCATTGAAAATCTCAAGCATCTCATTTTCCACTCATGAAAGTACTCTGCATCAAGTATAGGCACTGTATGTCTAAGACTCCCCAACGTAGACTCATCCATCTTCCTCCAATGGTGATTAAACCAAAGAAATGGAGACCAAAGCTCTAATACCAATTGAAAGGATCGAGAAGAGGTGTCTAGAGGGGGGGGGGGGTGAATAGACCCTCAACACACAAAGTTGGCAGTCAAGTTTTTCAAGTTGAGGTGGAGTTTAAGCACAAGTTTAACCATTCACAATACATATCAAGCAAGCATTCAAAGATTATATGAGCAGCGGAAAGTAAAGCATGCAACTTGCAAGAAAGTAAAGGGATGGGATTGGAATGTGTAAATGCAATTGGAGACACGGAGATTTTTGGCGTGCTTCCGATTGGTGATGCTATCATACATCCACGTTGATGGAACTTCAACCCACGAAGGGTAATGGTTGCGCGAGTCCACGGAGGGCTCCACCCACGAAGGGTCCACGAAGAAGCAACCTTGTCTATCCCACCATGGCCATCGCCCACGAAGGACTTGCCTCACTAGGGTAGATCTTCACGAAGTAGGCGATCTCCTTGCCCGTACAAACTCCTTGGTTCAACTCCACAATCTTGACGGAGGCTCCCAAGTGACACCTAACCAATCTAGGAGACACCACTCTCCAAAAGGTAATAGATGGTGTGTTGTTGATGAACTCCTTGCTCTTGTGCTTCAAATGATAGTCTCTCCAACACTCAACTCTCTCTCATAGGATTGGATTTGGTGGAAAGATGATTTGAGTGGAAAGCAACTTGGGGAAGGCTAGAGATCAAGATTCATATGGTTGGATTGGAATATCTTGGCCACAACACATGAGTAGGTGGTTCTCTCTCAGAAAATGAATGCTGGAAGTGTAAGCATGTTCTAATGGCTTCCCTCACGAATGAGGATAGGGTGGAGGGGTATATATAGCCTCCTCACAAAATCTAACCGTTACACACAATTTACCAAACTCGGTCAGACCAATTTAGTTCCTAATGTGACTGTTAGGCATTTCGGTGGGACCGGTATGATCAACTCGGTGGGACCAATGTGCAAATGTTAGGGTAAAACCTTAGCTCGGTTTGACCGATTACACAAACTCAGTGGGACCAATTTGGTAATAAGCAAAATAGAGAGTTGGTCGGGCAAACTCGGTGTGACCGATTACATCTTCTCGGTGAGACCGAAAATATTGCAATAGACAATAGGGAGTTTGCAAGCCCATCTTGGTAAGACCGAGATCCCTATCGGTGAAACCGAATTGACTAGGGTTTCTGGCAGTGGCTATGTCAAATGAACTCGGAGGCGCCAGATAAATCAAATCAGTGGGGACGAGTTTGACTTTTGGTTCGGGACATATGTGGATATGAGAAAGTAGCCAAGGGCTTTGGAACATATCACTAAGCACTTTGAGCAAGCAAGCCATTAAGCAGCACCTCATCCACTTTTAATAGTATTGGCTTTCCGATGGACTCAATGTGATCTTGAATCACTGAAATAGAAAATGTAGAGTCCTGAGCTTTGAGCTTGAGCCCATCCTATGCCTTGGCATCTTGAAGGGGTTCCACGTCCTCTTGTTCGTGCCACTCCACTGTTGGACTTATCTGAAATACACTAGATAAAAGCATTAGTCCAACAAGAGATATGTTGACATTAATTACCAAAATCACCCAGGGAGCACTTGTGCTTTCAATCTCCCCCTTTTTGGTAATTGATGACAACATACATCAAAGATTTAGATAAAGATATAGAGAAGGACAAGTAAAGCTTTGGAAGGACATGTAACATGCATAGGCTTGCCCTACATGTATGGAATCATGTAAATATGGAACATAAGATCATGTGAGTGCATAATCATGATAGAGCTAGCAATGAGTTACATGTATCTTGGCTATATGCATCTGAGCAAATGGTGTGAATATAGGAAATGTACCTTCATGCTCATGAGTCCTTCTTGCAAACAATATGTACATCTACGAGAGATCCTCATGCACATGAGTGTGATGCATATACTTACCTTGTGGTCTTGAGCTAGCTTTGGAAGAGATGAACCTGAGTAAGCAAGGTTAAATAACATAGAACCATCTACTAAACAGAGCAAGAGCAGCAAACCACAAGAGTACCAAGATTGGGATGACATGTATAGAGTGAGTACTAGGTACTCTATTTGAGTGTAGACTTGTCCCCAAAGGTAAAGATATGCAATGAATTCAAAGATTTCCTTCCCTTAGATGTCTTGCTCCCCCTGAATCTTATGTGGGATACTGCAAGAAGATAAGGAATAGAAAATCAGAGCGAAGCAAACACACAAATGACATGAACATGTCTTTCCCCTTTAAAGACATGTAACTTCTCTCCTCTTTGAATACCAAGCAACTGGGGTCTCTCTTTGATTTGATTATTTATCTCCTTTTCCCCCTTTCTATATGATTAAGCTTTGATGTGAGCTCTCTCTCCCCCTTTGACATCAATTTCCAAGAAGGGTCTTCTGGAGTGTGAGTCAAAATAGGTTTGGTCCTTGAGTCACATAGCAAAGTAGCAGGGAAAAATAGGGTGCTGGTAGAGGAAAAGAGTCATCGAGTGGAGCTGGAACAAAAAGTGCAGGATGCAACTGACGAAGTGTCTCCTTAGCATGTGAAATCGGTAACACCGAGTTGTTATCTTCGGTGGCACCGAGATAATTCGGTTTGACCGAGAGTGACAAACCGGTGTGTCCGAGTTCAGTACAGAGAAAAATCACTTGTCACCTCAGCTCACTAGACAAATAAGATCTCACAAGGATTTTCAAGGAATTAACTAAAGGATTTGCAATGAATTGGATGTAGGGAAATGCAAAACAGAAATAAAAGAGAAGAAATCTAGATGAAGTTTTTTTGAAACGGGAAATATATATGCATGAGACAAATGCAAGAACAAGGATAAACACTAGAGAACTTCATCTAGAATTGGTCGGCGACAAAGTCACCTATGTTAGAGTATGTTGACTTAGGAGTCAAGTGAAGACACTTGATCATAGGTCATACTCATTGTTTGAGCTCAAAATGGGGTTGCCATTTTTCGTTTAAGCATTTTGATGTATTCACATCTTGTTGAGTTGCTTTGACCCATGTCTTCGGGTAAAGCTTCTCTAAGATGGAATAACATACCTTGGGTGGTGGTGTTGATCTTGATCATGTAGTTGAACTTGTGTGGGATGCTCAATGTTGATGTAGTTCATTTGGAGCACCTCTTGTAGTTGAAGTTCATCTACCTACATGAATTAGTCTCGCAAGGAATAGCACTTGTGTATCCAAGATGACAATCATGAAAATTTGAAATATAAATTGTCAAAGGATATGTTTGAAGGGTTTCATGCTTCCTTGTCTTCAACCACCGTAATGTAGAGACTTGGTGATGTAGAGATTGCTCAATAAGTGAGTGAGTTGCAATCTCATAGATTTAGATCCATCCAAGTACCTACAAGGGTTAGATACCATGCAAGGGTGCAAATATATCCAAGATATGTGATTATCATCATAAGAGAAATACCAAGGATTAGTCATAGGCACATGTCTTGCATGTATCCAAACGAAGTTCCTACTCCAAGTTTGAAGCATCAATGATGTTCAATTCACCTCTCAACCTGCAAACCACTTTCTCATCAAGTGGTTTAGTAAATATATCTGCCAATTTCTTGTCGGTACGAACATGCTTAAGGTTGATATCTCCCTTAGCAACATGATCTCGAATGAAACGATGACGAACTTCAATATGCTTAGTTCGAGAATGTTACACGGGATTGTGAGCAATCTTAATAGAACTTTCATTGTCACAAAGCAATGGAACATGTTTCACATATATCCCATAATCTTTAAGAGTTTGGGTCAAAGTAATTGAGCACAACATGAACCGGCGACAATGTATTCCGCTTCGGAGGTGGATAAGGATACCGAGTTTTTTTTCTTGGAGGACCAAGACACAAGAGATCTGCCAAGAAATTGACAAGTACCCGAAGTGGTATTTCTATCAACCTTGTCACAGACATAGTTCGAGTCGGAGTAGCCAACAAGATCAAAGGAAGACCTCTTAGGATACCAAATGCCAAAATTTGGTGTATGTATTAAGTATCTCACTATCGTTTTCACAGCCTTAAGATGACATTCTTTGGGGGCTGCTTGATATCCTGCACACATGCACACAGTTAGCATGATATCGGGACAAGAGGCACATAGATATAAAAAAGAACCAATCATAGAGCGGTAAACTTTTTGATCAACAGATTCACCATCTTTAGTCAAGTCAAGATGTCCACTAGTAGGCATGGGTGTACTCATACCTTTGCATTCTTGCATATTGAACTTCTTGAATATTCCTTGGTGTACTTTGCTTGAGAGAAAAAGGTACCTTCCTTAGTTTGCTTGATTTGCAAACCAAGAAAGAACTTGAGTTCACTCATCATAGACATCTCAAACTTCTCCGACATAAGCTTTCCAAACTTATCACTAAAATGAGGGTTAATTGATCCAAATATAATATCATCAGCATAAATTTGGCACACAAATAATTCTCCGTTAACCCTTTTAGTGAAAAGAGTGGAATCAATTTTTCCAATCTCAAAGCTTTTTTCAATAAGGAACTTGGTCAAGCATTTATACCATGCTCTAGGATCTTGTTTAAGACCATAAAGAGCTTTGTGAAGTTTGTAAACATGATTGGGTTTCTTAGGATTAACAAAGCCGGGAGGTTGTTTAACATAAACTTCCTCCTCAATTTCACCATTTAGAAAAGCACTTTTAATGTCCATTTGGTATAATGTGATATCATGGTGATTAGCATAGGCAAGTAAGATGAGCCTAGCAACGGGGCCATATGTCTCACCATAGTCCATACCTTCGACTTGAGTGTAGCCTTGGGCGACGAGACGTGCTTTGTTGCGAACTACTAGTCCATCTTCATCTTGCTTGTTGTGAAACACCCATTTGGTACCGATGATGTTGTGGTTGTTGTCGGGCTTTTCGACCAATGTCCACACTTGGTTTCTCTCAAAGTTGTGTAGCTATTCATGCATGGCATTTATCCAATCCGGATCTTCCAATGCTTCTTCAACCATCATGGGTTCAATGCTAGAGATGAATGAATAATGTTCACAAAAATTAGCCAAACGAAATTTAGAGCGAGTGATTCTCCCGGTTTGGATATCATTGTAGATTTGCTCGACGGGATGGTCTCTAGCGACTCTTGCTCGAACTCGTGAGAGCTTTTGTTTTGGTCGGGGTGGAACATATTCTTCATCTTGTTCTTCTTCTTGGACTTCTTCATTGTTGACGTTGTCATTCTCTTGTCGTGGTGGAGAAGGAGGTTGATGAGGTTCATCTTGGTGTACTTCCTCGTTTTCTTCATCTTGGTGTGTCCCACTTGTGGATGCTTCCATATCCACTCTTGGTTCACCTTGTCGTGAGGTAGAAGCTTCCACTTGGACGGACGAGGTACTCTCGTTCACCTCCATTGGATGGATCTTGCCAATAGACAAGTCTTGGATTGCTTCCGAAGGGTCTTTGTCTCCTACATCAATTGGCAATTGCTCTACTTGCGAGCTGTTAGATTCATCAAACTTCACATCTACCATCTCTTCAACCTTTCGGGTGAAATTGTTGTAGACATGAGTTTGAGCCATAACCAAGTAGGAAACCTTCATGAGATTTGGGAGCAAATTTAGAACGACGATGCTTATCAAGAATGTAGCACTTTGAGCCGAATACTCGAAAGTATCCAACTTGGGGTTTGTTACCGGTGAGGAGCTTGTATGTTGTCTTGCCGAGTAGCTTGTGAAGATACATGCGATTTGCTGCATGACAAGTTGTCTCAACCGCTTCCGCCCAAAAGTGTTTTGGCGTCTTGTATTCATCAAGCATTGTTCTCGCCATTTCGATGAGCGCCCGGTTCTTCCTCTCAACAACTCCATTTTGTTGAGGTGTGTACGTAGCCGAGAACTCATGAGAGATCCCTTCTTTGTCAAGAAAGGTGTCCATATTGGCGTTCTTGAACTCCGTTCTATTATCACTGTGAACCTTCTTGATCTTCACTTCAAATTGATTTTGTGCCTTCCTAGCAAAGTTCTTGAAGATCTTTGGGACCTGTGATTTATCATCAAGAAAGAACACCCACATAAATCTTGAAAAATCATCAACTATAACTAGACCAAATGAGTTTCCACCGAGACTTTTGTAGGCATTGGGACCAAAGAGATCCATATGAAGTAGCTCGAGTCGTCTTCTCGTGGTCATGATGTTCTTCATGGGGTGGCTTCCTCCAACCTGTTTTTCTACTTGGAAAGCACTGCAAAGTCTATCCTTATCAAATATGACATCTTTAACACCAAGGATATGATCTCCTTTAATAAGCTTGTCAAGGTTTCGCATGCCCATATGACCTAACCGTCTATGCCACAACCAGCCTTTGGAAGATTTAGCTATTAAGCAGGTTCTAGGTTGAGCCTTTTTAGTTAAATCAACAATGTATAGATCACCTCTATGTATGCCGGTAAAGACCATTTTATGATTATCTCTATGAAACACTTGGCAATCTACTTTAGTAAATAGGACATTGAAACCAAAGTCAGCTAGTCTAGATATAGAAAGCAGATTATAGCCAAGAGATTCAACAAGCATGACATTTTGTATGGAGCTATCATGTGAGATGGCCACCTTAGTGAGGCCGATCACCTTACCCATTGAGTTATCACCAAAAGTGACATACTTTCGAGGGCCGTCATTTTCAGCAAGCTCAAGAAATATATCTTTATCTTCGGTCATGTGATCGGTACATCCACTATCAAGGACCCATTCCTTTCCTCGTACCATGTAGCCGCGAAGATTTACCATAAGACCAAAGTGTCTCATTATATCATCAAGATCATAGTCACTATCATCATCATCATCATCATAGTATCCATGTTCAACATCTTCATGTGGTGGATCAATTCCTAGAGAGGGTGATTCATTAGATAAATGATCATGACAATAATCATCTTTATGAAATCTAATGGCTTCGGCGATAATATTGCTAATGATTCCAACATCTCCTTTGTCACGCATAAGGTCACAAAGCTCAAATAGACAATCACCAAACTTAGGATCACTAGTACTCATTTTATTCAAGGCAATTGACTTATCAAGAATGCCATCTAGATTTTGCAAGGAATAGTTTGGAAATCTTTCCTCAAGATATCTCCATATAGTATAAGCACAATCAAGAGCCGGCAAGCTACCAATCAAGTTTTTAGGCAATCCTCTAATGATAAGATTGATAGTTCGAAGATTGCGAATCATGTCAAGATCCTCATCATGGGTAGGATGCAAGGGATCACCAGGGCGAGCATAAGGGGTGGTATACTTGCTTAAATGATATTCATTGAAAATCTCAAGCATCTCATTTTTCCACTCATGAAAGTACTGTCCATCAAGTATAGGCACTCTATGTCTAATACTCCCCAACGTAGACTCATCCATCTTCCTCTAATGGTGATTAAACCAAAGCAATGGAGACCAAAGCTCTGATACCAATTGAAAGGATCGACAAGAGGTGTCTAGAGGGGGGGGGGGTGAATAGACCCTCAAGACACAAAGTTGGTAGTTTTTAAGTTTTTCAAGTCGAGGTGGAGTTTAAGCACAAGTTTAACCATTCACAATACATATCAAGCAAGAATGCAAAGAGTATATGAGCAGCTGAAAGTAAAGCATGCAACTTGCAAGAAAGTAAAGGGATGGGATTAGAATGTGCAAATGCAATTGGTGACACGAAGATTTTTGGCGTGGTTCCGATAGGTGGTGCTATCGTATATCCACGTCGATGGAGACTTCAACCCATGAAGGGTAACGGTTGTCAGTGTCAAAACCGGCGGATCTCGGGTAGGGGCTTCTGATCTGTGCGTCTTAGGCTGATTGTAACAGGAAGCAAGGGACACAATGTTTACCCAGGTTCGGGCCCTCTCGATGGAGGTAAAACCCTACTTCCTTCTTGGTTAATATTGAAGATATGAGTAGTACAAGAGTAGATCTACCACGAGATCGTAGAGGCTAAACCCTAAGAGCTAGCCTGTGATGGTATGATTTTAATTATGATCGGCCTTCTAAGGACCAACCTCTCCGGTTTATATAGACACCGGAGAGGGCTAGGGTTTACATGGAGTCGGTTACAAGGAAGGAAACACAATATCTGGATTGCCAAGCTTGCCTCCCATGCAAAGGAAAGTCCCATCCGGACACGGGCCGAAGTCTTGAGTCTTGTATCTTCACGCTTCAATAGTCCGGACAATGTATATAGTCCGGCTGTCTGGATACCCCCTAATCCAGGACTCCCTCAGTAGCCCCTGAACCAGGCTTCAATGACGATGAGTCCGGCGGGCAGTCTTATTTTCGGCATTGCAAGGCGGGTTCCTTCTCATAATACTCCAAGGTAATTATCGAACACTTCAATCGTGTCCGGATCCACAAAATGATCTTCCCATACAGCCGTAGAGAGGATGATATTTCACAAATGGAATCTGCTGACAACTTTTTTAGACAACGTGACATGTCATTACGGTCGGGTCATTATTCGAACCGTTTTCCTACAACCAGCCACATCGCATATTGCGAGGCGGTTTCCTTGACACGTCTTGTCAAAGCAGAGATCGTGTCCCCTTGTCACGGGATTCTCATCAGTACAGGTATGGGTAATCCCACCATGCCATCAATCATGGCGCTTGGGAAGTAAGCGATTCTACGGGCAAGTGGGGAGGCGCACCGCTTTCGTCGCCTCTATAAAGGGATAAGAGTTCCCCATTTTTACCCACGCCTTCTTCCTCCTTTGCCCACTCTTGCCCCCTCGAGCTCCAGTGCCCTAGCCCAAGTCTTCTTCGCACAGCTAAACATGTCCGGAGCAGGAGGCATGTGGGTGGCTTCCACCGTGAAGGAGAAGTACATCACAAATCTTCGGGCAGCCGGATACTTGGCCGCAGACATAGCACACCAGCTACCAGACGACGGCCAGGTCGTTTCGACCCTGGGACCCCATGAGAGGGTCGTGTTTCTTGCCCACTTCGTCCGTGGACTGGGGTTTCCACTTCATCCCTTCGTCCACAGGCTCATGTTCTACTACGGTCTAGATTTCCATGATCTAGCCAACATCTCGGTGTTTATTGTCGTGTGCGAGGCCTTCCTCCGCATCAAGCCTCACTTCGGCTTGTGGCTGCAAATCTTCTGCGTGAAGCCGAAGATCATGAGCGGCCAGCAAGCAGAGTGCAGAGGGGCCATGGTGGGCAAGATGCCTAACGTCACCTGGCTTGACGGCTCCTTTGCAGAAACCGTGAAGGGGTGGCAATCAGGGTGGTTCTACATCACCGAGCCGCGCGGCGCCAACTGGGCGGCGGTCCCCGAGTTCCGATCCGGAACCCCCATGCGGCTCACCTCCTAGGAAAAGAAGGGCCTGTCCTGGGGAGAATCTACAGAGCTTACCGGACTCCAAACCTGCATCCAGAGCATGAAGGACAAGAACATCAAGCTTGTCAATGTGATCCAGGTCATGCTCGTTCGCCGGATTCTACCGTGCCAAAGGCGGGCATTCAATCTGTGGGAGTTCATCCCGGCCAAACACCAGACGCTTCATAGGCTCTACGGCATGAAGCACAAAGACGCGTGGAAGGCATTGTTCAAGGCCTCCGAAGTACCTCCTCCCACATCCGAGGACCGTGGGCTCCATGCCGCGCAGCCTCCTAGTCAGGTGAGTTTTTAGGCTACCACCGGATTCGGTTCTTCCCAATATATTCATGGGGAGTCTTAAGCAATTGTGCATATTTGTTCAGGATTATGTGGAGACAGCGGAGCAGATTGACTGTCCGGCTCCGCTGCCAGAAAGCCCAGCTGATGCTCTCCTGACAGAGATGCTGGTCCCGGCGCCCTATAAGGCGCCTGTCGGTGTCAAAACCGGCGGATCTCGGGTAGGGGGTCCCGAACTGTGTGTCTAGGCGGATGGTAACAGGAGACAAGGGACACGATGTTTTTACCCAGGTTCAGGCCCTCTCGATGGAGGTAAAACCCTACTCCTGCTTGATTAATATTGATGATATGGGTAGTACAAGAGTAGATCTACCACGAGATCAGAGAGGCTAAACCCTAGAAGCTAGCCTATGGTATGATTGTTGTTCGTCCTATGGACTAAAACCCTCCGGTTTATATAGGCACCGAAGAGGGTTAGGGTTACACAGAGTCGGTTACAATGGTAGGAGATCTACATATCCGTATCGCCAAGCTTGCCTTCCACGCCAAGGAAAGTCCCATCCGGACACGGGACGAAGTCTTCAATCTTGTATCTTCATAGTCCAGGAGTCCGACCAAAGGTGATAGTTCGGCTATCCGGACACCCCCTAATCCAGGACTCCCTCAGTAGCCCCTGAACCAGGCTTCAATGACGACGAGTCCGGCGTGCATATTGTCTTCGGCATTGCAAGGCGGTTTCCTCCTCCGAATAATTCATAGAAGATTTTGAACACAAGGATAGTGTCCGGCTCTGCAAAATAAGTTCCACATACCAACGTAGAGAGAATAATATTTACACAAATTCAATCTGCTGACGTATTCCGTGGCGTGACATCGCACCACGGCCAAGCCTTTATTCGAATCATTTTTACTGTCCCACCTCAGTGCGTTTAGCGAGGCGGTTTCCTTGGCACGTCTTGTCAAAGCAGAGATCGTGTCCCCTTATTTCGGGATTCTCATCAATACGGGCGTGGGTAACCCAACCGCGCCATTGATTATGGCGCTTGGGAGATAAGCGAGTTTTACCAGGCTGGTCGCACAGTTTCGTCCGTCCATATAAGGAGATAAGGATCCACCTTTTTACCTACGCCTTCTTCCTCCTTTGCTCATCCATTTCCACGCACTTGAGCTCCAGCGCCCAAGTCCGCACATCTCGCCTCAACCTTCCCCAGCCATGTACGGAGGGGGAGGCAAGTGGATGGTCTCCTCCGTCACGGAGGGGCACATCAAAAAGTTGCGGAAGGTCGGATACTTGTCCAGCGACACCGCGCATCGGCTCCCCGACAAGGGGCAGCTTATCCCCACCCCCAGGCCCCATGAGAGGGTGGTGTTCCTCACCCACTTCCTCCGCGTACTAGGTTTTCCACTTCACCCATTTGTCCGGGGGCTCATGTTCTACTACGGCCTGGATTTCCATGATCTGGCCCCGAATTTCATCCTCAACATCTCAGCGTTCATCGTCGTGTGCGAGGCCTTCCTCTGCATTCAGCCCCACTTCGTCTTATGGCTAAAGACCTTCAATGTCAAGCCAAAGGTAGTGGGCGGCCGCCAGGCGAAGTGCGGAGGTGCCATGGTGGGCAGGATGCCCAACGTCTTATGGCTCGAGGGCTCCTTCGTGGAGACCATAAAGGGGTGGCAATCGAGGTGGTTCTACATCACCGAGCCGCATGACCCTAAATAGGTGGCAGCCCCCAAATTCCGATCTGGCTTCCCTACATGGCTCACCTCTTGGAAAGAGACGGGCCTGACATGGGGTAATTCGGAAGAGCTGACCAGACTCCGAACATGCGTCCAAAACCTGGTGAACAAGAAGCTCAAGCTTGTCAACGTAGTCCAGGTCATGCTCATCCGCCGGATCCTCCCGTGCCAACGAGGGGCCTTCAACTTGTGGGAGTTTGATCCGGCACGGCACCAAACCTTGAGCAGGCTCTTCGACACTACGTACGAAGATGCCTGGAAGGTGCTGTTCAAGGGCGCCGAGGCTCTCGCATCCGCTACCGAAGATCGCGGATTCAACTCGCAGCGTCAAGCCAGCGAGGTAAGATATTTTACCCTTTACAGGACGCTTGTTTTTCATAGTTTGACTCTATGCAGGATCTAAACTCCCTTACCTTTGACAGGCCTGGCAGAAGACGTCTGGGCAGGTTGACTGTCCGGCTCCCTTGCCAGAAGACCCAGCGGACACCCGATTCACGGGGCTGCTGGTTCCGGCACCTCACGTGGTGCCGGAGAAGAAGGCCAAGAAGAAGGCCAGGTGTTGTCGGACTCATCGTCCGATGAATCCAAGGCGGACTCCTCCCGCGAAGACGAGGAGGAGGAAAAAGAGGCCTCTCCCCCAGCGGGGGGAGAGAAGAAAAGGAAGGCCGCCCCAACAGGGGAGGCCGGATGGTCCAAGAAGGGAAGGACCCTTCCTCCGGACTACTCCACCAACGCCGACGACGGCGAAGAGGAGTGGCCATCGAGGGCTAAGCCCCTGGCGACATCGTAAGTGTACGGATACCAGAATAACTCATGGCGTTTCGTTTGTCGTATAGAATCTCCTAACGCCGAATATAACCCTGCAGCCCGCCCAAGGACGGGCTTGACACTTCAACGAGCGGCTCCCTGGCTTCGTCGGACGTGAATAGCACTTCACTTCCGGCCGCCTCCTCTCCTCGCGCTGCGGATGATGCCGAGGTGGGGTCCCAAAAGGGGCCCAGCCAGGAGGAGGAGGTCCCAGAGGCGCCGCAAGGCAACCTCCTGGACTCCGGGCACTAGGGGGATCAAACCCCAAAGGGCTCTAAGTCCGGCCCTGGGCCGGACTCCGCACCGGAACCTTCAGTGGTTCCGGAGTCCGGCAGGTGGCCCCTTCGTAAGAAGGGCGAGACTGCGACACCGGTGACCTCTGTCCAACCGGAGGCACCGGATAATTTGCTGGAGGCGCTTAACGGCGCCTCCATCAACGAGGAGCACCGCACTGTTATGAGTGTGGTGATCCAGAAAGTTCAGTCCGCCAAGAGCGGGCTGACTGAAGCCTGTGCCAGCCTTCTAACATGCTTTAAGGTATGAATTTAAGATATGTAAAAATATTACCGCATAGACAGTAGCCCCTGATGCTCAGTTTTGTGTTCGGAAAGAAAAGCCGAACTGAGGATCTAAAAAGATGTACGCAGGAGTCTAACATAAGTATGTCAATATGGGGAATGCAGGCTGCGCTGCTGACCTCTGCCACACTGATTGCGGAGGTCAATGCATTGAAGCAGAGCCTCGAGCGGTCCGAGAACGAGCTCGGCCTTGCGAAAAAGCAGCTCGAGGACAAGGAAGGTAAGTAATACCTTATGGAAGTATATAAAAGATGTGGTTGCAAAAAATGACAGGAATAACGTGAGAATTGCAGGGGCCACGAACGAGGTGGCGACCCTGAAGGAGGCGGTGTCCAAGGCCGAAAGCAATGCGGCCGCGGAGCGCACCGAGCGAGAGAAGCAGGAGGCGCGGGTGGCGGAGGTGCGGCAAGAGCTCCAGGCTCTCGTGGAAAAACACGAGAGTTTGGAGCGTGACTCAAAGACTCGAGAGTCCGAGCTCGCCTCGGATCTTGAGAGCACCAAAGCTGCTAAGGCCGAAGCCCAGAAAGCCCTCCAGGAAATTGAGGCAATGAAGAAGATAGCGGCGGGTAAGGCATTCTTCATGCAAAGGAAGTACGTGAAAGTGAATTACTTGTTACTTACCGGAATCCGGAGCTCTCCAGGAGCATTCGTAGATCTACCCCGCAGTGTGTCCGATGCTGCCGCATTCTACCGGGCCAAGGAGGGGAGCTCGACGGAGAAGGTGTTCTGGTCTCAGTACGCTGAGGCCGGACACCCGGTGCCCTTGAGCGACCAGCTGAAGCAGCTGGTTGAGCTCCATAAGGTGGCCGAACATGCCATGAAGGGCCTCATAGTTCGGCTGTGGCCTAAGGAAGCCATGCCTGGGAGCTACTTCGGGCTGGTGAGGCGGCTGGTGGACGCCTGTCCATGGATTGAAGTCGTCAAGTGCTCCGCCTATATCGAAGGTGCCCGTAGGGCCCTTGCCCGTACTAAAGTGCACTGGGGCAAGATGGACGCTGAGAAGCTTGTGACGGACGCTCCACCGCCGGGTAGGGAGTATCGCAAGCCTGAGATGTATTATGCGGGCGTCCTGAAGGGTGCCCGCCTTATAGGGGGTGAATGCTCCAAAGATGTAATTTTTGAGTAAACTCGCATTTGTTATCCTGTACGCTTGAAAACTTGTTCATATGCGCTAAGCAACGCTTGTGAATTTAAAATATTACCTTTTGTGCGACCGTTTATTAAATTTGAGAGATGGCGAGTCGTCGGCTTCTACCCCCATGCCACGAGTGCTGGGGTGTTCAGGATAAACTTGAGCGCTCTTTTTCCCATTCTTGGGTCCTTCGAGGGAGGTGCTCAACGCAACGAACGAGGCAACCGGACTATAATGCTTGAACACTCTCACTTAGCCATAGAATTCTATAATTTTAAATTTCGGCGAAGCCCCTAGTATTCAGAAGACCGAGTTCAGGGCGCTATCCACGCCTGGGCCGGACAAAGCCGACTCCTCGCTCTAAGCGGCATAAGTGGATATGAAGGAGATAATCCTCGATCAAGACCGCAGGATCTGTTGTGCCATCGTATGATTCAATGTTTACGGGTTTGAAACCCTCAGGGATTTGATGATCCATCACTTCGTCTGTGAAGCATAGTGGGTGTGCGGCACCTCTGTATTGAGCTATATCACGACGCAGCTCAAATGAGCTTTGTCTACTGTGTTCGGCCCGGCCGGAATTGCCATATCCGGCGTGACGGTTATCATCACGTATCGTGGGGCACCCACGCGATCCGTAGATCGATCTTGTTTGCCTTGCCTTGTCCTCCAGTATATCCCGCAGGTCTGGCACATTTTCCCGCGCCTTGGTATTTTTTGAGCGGCGTCGGGGTGCGGCTTGAGTGGAGGGCCGAGAGGCCTCTCTGTCGCGGCCACGAGGTGGCCGGTCGGCCGTATCATGCGCTGGTGATGTAGGTTTAGGTGCTTCCTCCTCTAATCGGGGTAGCAGCCTGCGTTTTGGGTAGCTCTTGGAGGGGTGTTCGAGTTCATACTCTTCGGCCGCAAGGACTTCAGTCCATCTGTCGGCTAGCAAGTCTTGGTCAGCTCTAAGCTGTTGCTGCTTTTTCTTAAGGCTGCTTGCCGTGGCCATAAGCCTGCATTTGAAACGCTCTTGATCGATGGGATCCTCAGGCACAACAAATTCGTCGTCGTCGAGGCTTGCCACGTCTTCGGAGGGAGGCATGTAATTATCGTCCTCTAGCTCTCCACCTGCCGCTCTCTCATGAGGGCTGGCTTCTCCATCCTCCTGCACTGAATCCTGCTGGAGGGGGTTGTCTTCGGCATTGTCCGGGGTGTTATTGTCTCCCGTGCTGGAATCACCATTTTTGCTGTGGCGGGATTTAGAGCGGCGCCGCTGACGCTGGCGCTTAGGTTGTTTCTTGGAGGGTCATCCTCCGTTGTTCCATCACCATTCCCATCTTTTGGGATGTCCACCATGTAAATGTCGTATGACGAGGTGGCCTTCTAGTGCCCTATAGGCGCTGGTTCTTGGTCGTCTCCTGCATCATTGTCCATACCATCGATGTGTTCGGAGTCGAAGTTGAGCATGTCGGTTAAATCATCGACAGTGGCTACGAAGTGGGTGGTGGGTGGGATTTGAATTTCTTCGTCGTCCGCATCCCAACCTTCCTGACCATAGTCCGGCCAGGGCTCTCCTGATAAAGAGAGAGACTTTAGTGAATTCAGGATGTCGCCAAAGGGCGAGTGTTGAAAGATGTCTGCGGCGGTGAACTCCATGACCGGCGCCCAATCGGATTCGGTTGGCAGGGGCGCTGAAGGTTCGGAGTCCGGAGAGGAGTCCGGCACCTTGGAGTTATGAGCCTTGCAAAGGACAGGGATGGTGTTTGGCTCAATCGCCGTAGAGATTGCAGCCCCCGAGGTGGTGTCCAGCCACCCGTCCTCGATCGGCGCAGTCGGCTCCGAGCTAAGGGTCGGAGCAGACACCGGTGCGACCTCTAGGGCACTGTTCGGCGGCAGAGCTAGATCATGCCCATCGTGACAGTGTGGCGCGCTTGGCTGTGGCTCGAACCCGTCAAAGATCAAGTCTCCACGGACGTCAGCCGTGTAGTTCAAACTTCCAAATCTGACCTGATGGCCAGGAGCGTAGCTTTCAATCTGCTCTAGATGGCCAAGCGAATTGGCCCGCAGTGCAAAGCCGCCGAATACGAAGATCTGTCCGGGGAGAAAAGTCTCAGCCTAGACCGCATCGTTATTGATGATCGGAGGAGCCATCGGGCCTAAAGATGACGACACAGAGGAACTCCCAATGAAAGCACCAATGTCGGTGTCAAAACCGGCGGATCTCGGGTAGGGGGTCCCGAACTGTGTGTCTAGGCAGATGGTAACAGGATACAAGGGACATGATGTTTTTACCCAGGTTAGGGCCCTCTCGATGGAGGTAAAACCCTACTCCTGCTTGATTAATATTGATGATATGGGTAGTACAAGAGTAGATCTACCACGAGATCAGAGAGGCTAAACCGTAGAAGCTAGCCTATGGTATGATTGTTGTTCATCCTACGGACTAAAACCCTCCGGTTTATATAGGCACCGAAGAGGGTTAGGGTTACACAGAGTCGGTTACAATGGTAGGAGATCTACATATCCGTATCGCCAAGCTTGCCTTCCACACCAAGGAAAGTCCCATCCGGACACAGGACGAAGTCTTCAATCTTGTATCTTCATAGTCCAGGAGTCCGTCCAAAGGTGATAGTTCGGCTATCCGGACACCCCCTAATCCAGGACTCCCTCAGCGCCAGAGAAGGCCGAAAAGATGGCCCCGGGGATCCGAAAGGGTCTCCGACGTAAGGTTGTGCCGGAAGCCTCGTCC
>NC_041383.1:270104213-270162252 GCF_002162155.2 Triticum dicoccoides | reverse complement strand
AAGAAGAAGAAGAAGGGACCACCCCACCCGGAGAGGGTGAGGGGCCTGAGAAGGCGGACCAGGGGGCCGGGAAAGGCCCTCGGTGCAAGGCCGTCATACCTACATCGTCTGATGACGATGAGACGGATTCCTCCCGCGGAGGCGGGGGGAAGCAAGAAGAAACTCTACCTCCCCGCACTGGGGAGGAGAAAAAAGAGGAAGGCCGCCCCAGAGGGGGAGGCTGGGTCGTCCAAGAAGGGAAAGGTGTCCCTGCCGGACTACTCCGCCACGGCCGCCCATAGCGAGGAGGGGTGGCTGCCCAGGGGGAAGCCCCTAGCGCGATCGTAAGTATCCGCACTCTGTTATGATTTTACTTCAGTCTTTTTATAACACCGAACATATGTGTTGTCCGGCCGGGGTTCATCCCGAAGTATCTTCTTCGGATGGATCCTTGAGCGATTCAGAGATGAACTCGCTCCCGACGGCCACTACTCCTCAACCCGCGGATGACACGGAGGTGTTGTCCTGAAGGCTCCTAGAGCGGGGGGAGGTGACTCTGGAGACGCCCCAAGGCGGAATTCCAGATGTCGGACACGCGGGGTTCAGGATCCCCGTAGATCGTACCGATGAGAGCCGCAGCAAGCCGGACTCTCATCCGGATACTGTGCCGGAGCCTTCAATGGCTCCGGATGCGGGCAGGCGGCCCCTCGCTAGGGAGGGCAAGCCGTCCGTGCCGATGACTTCCGTCACGCCAGAGGCGTTAGATAGTCTGCTGGAAGCGCTTCGCGGCGCTTCCATGGATGACGAGCACCGTACTCTTATGGGTGCGGTGATTCAGAAGGTTCTGTCCGCCAAGAGCGGACTGACCGAAGCGTGTACCAGCCTCCTGACGGGCTTTGAGGTCGGTAATAAAAATGTATGAAATTACCACCCAATAGGTAGTAGCCCATGATACTCTGTTTGGTGTTCGGAAGGAAAATCCAAACGGAGGGTTAACTATAATCCGCAGGAGTCTAATAATAAATGTTCATGTGAATAAGAAGGTTGTGCTGCTTGCTGCTGCTGCCCGCACAGCCGAGGTTGCCGAACTAAAGTGGGACCTGGAGCAGGCGCAAGGAGAACTTGACCTCACGAAGAGGCAGCTCGAAGGGAACAAAGGTAAGTGATTCCCCGCTCTTATGTATTCAAGGATAGATAAAATTGGTTACTCTAACGCTGAAGCATCGTGACTGTGTAATAGGGGCCACCGCCGAAGTGGCGTCCCTGAAGAAAGCGCTGTCCGAGGCCGAAGACAAGGCGGCCTTGGAATGCAAGGAGCGCGAAAAGCAAAGTGCTAGAGTGGGCAAGGTACAGTAAGAGCTCCGGGACCTCAACAAGAAGTTCAAGTCCGTGGAGCATGACCTGAAGATGAAAGAGGCCGAGCTTGCAAAGGCCCTTGTGAATATGAAAGACGCCAAGGCCGAAGCCAAGAAGGCACAACAAGAAATCCAGGAGGCCAAAAAGATAGCGGCGGGTAAGAAATTCTTTATGCAAAGCAAACATGTGGAGGAGGCGTTTCTTTTACTTACCCGGGTTCGGAGCTCTCCAGGGGTGTTCGCAGATCTGCCACGCAGCGTATCAGATGCCGCAGAGTTCAACCGTGCCCAGAAGGGGAGCTCAACGGAGAAGCTGTTCTGGTCCCAGTATGCTGGGGCCGAACATCCAATGCCTCTGAGTGACCAACTGAAGCAGTTGGTCGAACTCCACAGGGCGGCCGAAGCGGCTATGAAAGATTTCATAGTTCGGATGTGGCCTAGTGAGCCCCTGCTGGCTAGCTACTTCGGCCTGATCAAGCGGATGGTGACTGCCTGTCCGCGGCTCAAAGTCATCAAGTGATCCGTTTGCATTGAAGGTGCCCGCCGGGCCTTTGCCCGCGCGAAGGTGCATTGGGGCAAGTTGGATGCGGAGAAGCTGGTGAAGGACGGGCCGCCGGAGGGCAAGGCGCATCGCTATCCGTAGAAGTATTATGATGGCGTAATGAAGGGCGCTCATCTCGTGGCCGATGAATGCACCAAGGACACAATTTTAGAATGAATTCACTTCTGTCATGTTTGTAATTTAAGGACGAAGTTACTTGCGCTATGTAGCGCTTTTGTTATTTAAAATATTACCTTCTGTGCGGCTGTTTATAAAATTCTAAAAGTAAGCCACTCGTCGGCTTCCGCCCCCATGTAACTAGTACTGGGGTGTTCATGGAAAACCCGGACACGCTTTATCCAAATGTTTGGTCCCTTAAGGAGGTGTCCGACGCAGCGAACAAGGCAATCGGACTATGCGGCTTTACAACTTTCACTTAGCCATAGAAGTCTACAATTTTAAATTTCAGTGAAGCCCCTGGAATCAGGAAGGTCGAATTGGGGCGCTATATACGCCTAGATCGGACGAAGCCGATTTATCGCTTAAAGCGGAAAAATCTTTAAGGATTTTAAGACCTCTTGAACAGCGACCAGCTCTCGCCACATCATGTCGGTCAGTTTTTGGCTTTCTCTATTGAGCTGCTCGTCCGGAAGAACCGGGACACAATCGCAGTAGTTCTCCCTGCGCTACCTTAGCCGATATAACGGAATGTAAGGTACCAAAGCAAGGGAGCCGGGCTAACCCAACTGTAGACCCAAGACATGATTCGGAGCTGATGCATATAGTGCTATAAGTTCGGGGTGCCGCACTGTTGAAAGTGTTCAGACTTGTCTTGCCGTATTATGGGGCGCCATAAGAAGCCCCTGGCAAACTGAACGTACCAAGGTGTACGGATGCAATATCAAGTAAACATTTGTGAGAAAAATGCTCAAATAAGACTGATAAGCTGACGCTATATGTGATCTCCCATTGATGAATAATACGTTTGAGCGTATGTTTACAATGAATGCATGAAGCAGAGATAAATAGGACTATTTGACATGTCCTATCCAGGGGCAGGTCACGTACAGATAGATAAAACAGGTATAACGATCGTAAATAGATTCCACCTGGGTATTTCCTTCTGTGTGCAACGCCTGTCGCCCCCTTGGACTTCTCCCTGTATAGGTCCGTTAATCCGGCTCTTCTGAAGAGGATGCACTAAGGCAATGCCCTGAAAGGTAAAAGGGAAAGATTATGAAGGTATGTTGCGGTGATACCACACTGTTGACTGAGTCACTGATGCGCCTCCGCTTGTGCCCATGGTATTTTGAGTGCGTAATTGTGTACGCGTGGCACGAATGCTGCTTTAATGGGGTTTGAGCGGAGGCCGGACTGCTAATCACGCTCTTGGCATGCCTGATGATCCTGTTGCGGGGTGCTCCGGACTCACTTGACGGTGCTTGAGGTTGTCGTCGCCGGATTGGTGGTTTGCCGGAGGAGGCCGCATTGTACTTCTGTCGCGAGGGCTGCAGTATGCTCTTCTGTACGGAGAGAGCGGTCCATGTTTCCATTGACTATTATGACCCCGCGTGGGCCTGGCATCTTGAGCTTGAGGTATGCATAATGTGGTACCGCATTGGATCTAGCGAATGCGGTTCGTTCGAGCAGTGCGTGGTAACCACTACGGAAAGGGACGATATCGAAGATTAACTCTTCACTTCGGAATTTGTCCGGGGATCCGAAGACCACTTCCAATGTTATGGAGCCCTTACAGCGGGCCTCTACTCCAGGAATTACACCTTTAAAGATGGTTTTGGTGGGCTAATCCTTGAGGGGTCGATGCCAATTTTGCGCACTGTGTCCTGATAAAGCAGGTTCATGATACTGCCGCCGTCCATAAGGACTCGCATGAGGTGGAATCAATCGATGATTGGGTCTAAGACCAATGCGGCTGAGCTGCCGTGATGGATGCTAGTAGGATGATCCTACGATCAAAGGTGATCGGACAAGCTAACCATGGGTTGAATTTGGGGGCGACTGGCTCCATCGCGTAGACGTCCCATAGTGCCCGCTTCCGTTCGCGCTTTGGGATGTGAGTGGCATAGATCATGTTGACTGTTTTCACCTGGGGGGGGGGGGGATTTCTTCTATCCCCCCGTGTTTGGACGCGGGGCTCTTCGTCATCGTCGCTGTGCAGCCCCTTGTCCTTGTTTTCGGCGTTTATTTTGCCGGCCTGTTTGAATACCCAACAGTCTATGTTGGTGTGATTGGCTGGCTTGTCCAAGGTGCCATGAATTTGACACGAGCGCTCTAGTATATGGTCCAGACTGGATGGTCCCTGATTGTTTCTTTTGAATGGCTTCTTCCGCTGACCGGACTTGGATCCGCTGAATCCGGCGTTTACTGCCGTGTCTTTAGTGTTGTCGCTGTTGTTCCGTCACTTATGTCTGTTGCGTCGTGGCTTGCCGTTATTGTCGCGGACATCCGAAGTGCCGGAATGTGGCGTGGTGCCGCTGCGAGCCAACCAGCTGTCCTCTCCCGTGCAAAAGCGGGTCATTAGTGTTGTGAGAGCTGCCATGGACTTGGGTTTTTCCTGGCCGAGGTGTCGAGCAAGCCACTCGTCACGGATATTATGCTTAAAAGCCGCCAGGGCTTCGGTGTCCGGACAGTCGACTATTTGGTTCTTTTTAGTTAGGAATCGAGTCCAGAATTTCCTAGCTGACTCTTTGGGCTGTTGAGTAATGTGGCTCAGGTCATCAGCGTCCGGTGGTCGCACATATGTGCCCTGGAAGTTGTCGAGGAATGCATCTTCCAGGTTTTCCCAACTGCCAATGGAATTTGTTGGCAGGCTGTTTAGCCAGTGCCAGGCTGGTCCTTTGAGCTTAAGGGGAAGATACTTGATGACGTGTAGATCGTCTCCGCGGGCCATGTGAATGTGGAGAAGGAAATCTTCGATCCATACTGCGGGGTTTGTTGTGCCATCGTATGATTCGATGTTTACGGGTTTGAACCCTTCTGGGAATTCATGATCCATCACTTCGTCAGTGAAGCAGAGGGGGTGTGCGGCGCCTCTGTGCCGAGCTATGTGGCTACGCAGTTCGAATTTGTCTGGGTTGCTGTGTTCGGCCCGTCCGGACTTGTTGATGATGTATCCGGCGTGACGGTCATCGTCGCGCGCTGGGGCGTGCCCCCGCCATCCGTAGATCGATCTTGGCTGTCCTGCTTTGTTTTCCAGAATATCTTGCAGGTCTTGCCTGTTGCCCCGGGCCATAGTGTATTGGCGTGGGGGTGCGGGCTGGTATTCGGGCTGATATCCCGTTTTATCCCGGCCACGGGGTGGCCGGTCAGCTGTTTGGCGCTCGAGTCTGTATTCCTCGGCTTCCAGGACTTCAGTCCATCTATCTATGAGCAGGTCTTGATCAGCCTGGAGTTGCTGCTGCTTCTTCTTTAGGCTCCTCGCAGTGGCAATAAGCCGGCGCTTGAAGCGCTCCTGCTCCACGGAATCCTTAGGCACGCCAAACTCGTCGTCGCTGAGGCTAATCTCGTCTTCGGAGGGTGGCATATAGTTATCCTCCTCCGGGTATCCGTCAATCACCTGTTCGTCTGGGCGGACCTTCTCATCCTCCTGTTCGGCCTGCTCGAAGGCGGGCTGGTCAGGGTTGTATTCCTCTTCTGCACCATCCGAATTGCTTTCCTCTTCGGGGCCGGTATTGCTGTGGCGGGGCTTGGAGCGGCGCTGATGACGCCCATGCTTTGCTTTTCTCCCTGAGGGGTTATCCTGCCTCGTCGCCACTGGTTTCCTTCGGAGTGTCCACCATGTATATATCGTATGAGGAGGTGGCCGTCCACCGCCCTGTGAGCGGTGGCTCCTGTAATTCTCCTCCATCGTCGTCCATACCGTCGGTGCCTTCGGAGTCGAAGTCAAGCACGTCGGTTAAATCATCGACCGTGGCAATGAAGTGGGTGGTGGGTGGGCAGCGAATTCCTTCATCGCCTACTTCCCACTCAAGCCGGACATAGTTCGGCCCAGAGCCTCCTGACAAAGAGAGAGACTTTAATGAGTTCAGCATGTCACCAAAGGGCAAGTGCTGGAAGATGTCCGCAGCAGTAAAATCCATTACCAGAGCCCAACCTAGCTCGGCTGGCTCGAGGGTGGGCGGACCGGAACCAACAACCGGATACGAGTCCGGGGGCCCGGGGTTACAGGCTTCCACAGAGGTGAGACCTGTGTTCGACTCCACCGCCGATGAGTGTGCGACCTGCAGGGCGGGGTCCACCCCTCCGTCCTTAGGCAACGCAACTTGCTCCAGATTTAGATCCGAGGCTACTGCAGGGGTGATATCCCGAGCTTTGTCCGACAGCAGGTCTAAGCCATGCTCGTCGTGACTGTTCGGTGCTCCTGGCGCAGGCCCAAATCCGTGGAAGATCAAGTCTCCACGAATATCCGCTGTGTAGTTCAAGTTTCCGAACCTGACCTAGTGGCCGGGAGCGTAGCTATCGATCTGCTCCAGATGGCCAAGCGAATTAGCCTGCAGTGCAAAGCTGTCGAACACGAAGATCTGTCCGGGGAGAAAAGTCTCCCCCTGGACTGTGTTGTTGACGATTGAAGGCGCCATCAAGCCCTGCAGTGATGACACAGTTAAACTCTCAATGAAAGCACCAATATCGGTGTCAAAACCGGCGGATCTCGGGTAGGGGGTCCCGGTCTGTGCGTCTTAGGCTGATGGTAACATGAAGCAAGGGACACAATGTTTACCCAGGTTCGGGCCCTCTCAATGGAGGTAAAAACCCTACTTCCTGCTTGATTAATATTGAAGATATGAGTAGTACAAGAGTAGATCTACCACGAGATTGTAGAGGCTAAACCCTAAGAGCTAGCCTATGATGGTATGATTGTAATTGTGATAGGCCTTATTGTTGGAAATATGCCCTAGAGGCAATAATAAATTGATTATTATTATATTTCCTTGTTCATGATAATCGTTTATTATCCATGCTAGAATTGTATTGATAGGAAACTCAGATACATGTGTGGATACATAGACAACACCATGTCCCTAGTAAGCCTCTAGTTGACTAGCTCGTTGATCAATAGATGGTTACGGTTTCCTGACCATGGACATTGGATGTCGTTGATAACGGGATCACATCATTAGGAGAATGATGTGATGGACAAGACCCAATCCTAAGCCTAGCACAAGATCATGTAGTTCGTATGCTAAAGCTTTTCTAATGTCAAGTATCATTTCCTTAGACCATGAGATTGTGCAACTCCCGGATACCGTAGGAGTGCTTTGGGTGTGCCAAACGTCACAACGTAACTGGGTGGCTATAAAGGTACACTACGGGTATCTCTGAAAGTGTCTGTTGGGTTGGCACGAATCGAGATTGGGATTTTGTCACTCCGTGTAAACGGAGAGGTATCTCTGGGCCAACTCGGTAGGACATCATCATAATGTGCACAATGTGACCAAGGGGTTGATCACGGGATGATGTGTTACGGAACGAGTAAAGAGACTTGCCGGTAACGAGATTGAACAAGGTATCGGTATACCGACGATCGAATCTCGGGCAAGTACCATACCGCTAGACAAAGGGAATTGTATACGGGATTGATTGAGTCCTTGACATCGTGGTTCATCCGATGAGATCATCGTGGAACATGTGGGAGCCAACATGGGTATCCAGATCCCGCTGTTGGTTATTGACCGGAGAACATCTCGGTCATGACTACATGTCTCCCGAACCCGTAGGGTCTACACACTTAAGGTTCGATGACGCTAGGGTTATAAAGGAAGTTTGTATGTGGTTACCGAATGTTGTTCGGAGTCCCGGATGAGATCTCGGACGTCACGAGGAGTTCCGGAATGGTCCGGAGGTAAAGATTTATATATAGAAAGTCCTGTTTCGGCCATCGAGACAAGTTTCGGGGTCATCGGTATTGTACCGGGACCACCGGAAGGGTCCCGGGGGCCCACCGGGTGGGGCCACCTGCCCCGGGGGGCCACATGGGCTGTAGGGGGTGCGCGTTGGCCTACATGGGCCAAGGGCACCAGCCCCTAGAGGCCCATGCGCCAAGATATAGAAAAAAGGGGAGAGTCCTAAAGGGGGAAGGCACCTCCGAGGTGCCTTGGGGAGGATGGACTCCCCCCCCTCTTAGCCGCACCCTTCCTTGGAGGAAGGGGCAAGGCTGCACCTCCCCCTTCTCCCCTGCCCCTATATATAGTGGAGGGGAGGAGGACATCCATACCTGAGCCCTTGGCGCCTCCCTCCCTCCCGTGACACCTCCTCCTCTCCCGTAGGTGCTTGGCGAAGCCCTGCAGGATTGCCACGCTCCTCCATCACCACCACGCCGTTGTGCTGCTGCTGGATGGAGTCTTCCTCAACCTCTCCCTCTCTCCTTGCTGGATCAAGGCGTGGGAGACATCGTCGAGCTGTACGTGTGTTGAACGCGGAGGTGCCGTCCGTTCGGCACTAGGATCATCGGTGATCTGAATCACGGCGAGTACGACTCCATCAACCCCGTTCACTTGAACGCTTCCGCTTAGCGATCTACAAGGGTATGTAGATGCACTCCCCTTTCTACTCGTTGCTGGTCTCTCCATAGATAGATCTTGGTGTTACGTAGGAAAATTTTGAATTTCTGCTACGTTCCCCAACAGTGGTATCAGAGCTAGGTCTATTGCGTAGATTCTTTGCACGAGTAGAACACAAATTAGTTGTGGGCGTCGATATTGTTCAATATGCTTGCCGTTACTAGTCTAATCTTGATTCGGCGGCATCGTGGGATGAAGCGGCCCGGACCAACCTTACACGTACGCTTACGTGAGACCGGTTCCACCGACAAACATGCACTAGTTGCATAAGGTGGCTGGCGGGTGTCTGTCTCTCCCACTTTAGTCGGATCGGATTCGATGAAAAGGGTCCTTATGAAGGGTAAATAGCAATTGGCATATCACGTTGTGGTTCATGCGTAGGTAAGAAACGTTCTTGCTAGAAACCCATAGCAGCCACGTAAAACATGCAAACAACAATTAGAGGACGTCTAACTTGTTTTTGCAGGGTATGCTATGTGATGTGATATGGCCAAAAAGGATGTGATGAATGATATATGTGATGTATGAGATTGATCATGTTCTTGTAATAGGAATCACGACTTGCATGTTGATGAGTATGACAACCGGCAGGAGCCATAGGAGTTGTCTTTATTTATTTGTGACCTGCGTGTCAACTTAAACGTCATGTAATTACTTTACTTTATTGCTAACCGTTAGCCATAGTAGTAGAAGTAATAGTTGGCGAGGCAACTTCATGAAGACACGATGATGGAGATCATGATGATGGAGATCATGATGATGGAGATCATGATGATGGAGATCATGGTGTCATGCCGGTGACGATGATGATCATGGAGCCCCGAAGATGGAGATCAAAAGGAGCAAAGTGATGATGGCCATATCATGTCACTATTTGATTGCATGTGATGTTTATCATGTTTATACATCTTATTTGCTTAAAATGACGGTAGTAAATAAGATGATCCCTTACAACAATTTCAAGAAGTGTTCTCCCCTAACTGTGCACCGTTGCGACAGTTCGTGTTTCGAAGCACCACGTGATGATCGGGTGTTAGATTCTAACGTTCACATACAACGGGTGTAAGACAGATTTACACACGCGAAACACTTAGGGTTAACTTGACGAGCCTAGCATGTACAGACATGGCCTCGGAACACGGAGACCGAAAGGTCGAACATGAGTCGTATAGAAGATACGATCAACATGAAGATGTTCACCGATGATGACTAGTCCGTCTCACGTGATGATCGGACACGGCCTAGTTTGACTCGGATCATGTAATCACTTAGATGACTAGAGGGATGTCTATCTGAGTGGGAGTTCATAAGATGAACTTAATTATCCTGAACATAGTCAAAAGGTTTTTGCAAATTATGTCGTAGCTCACGCTATAGTTCTACTGTTTAGATATGTTCCTAGAGAAAAATTAGTTGAAAGTTGATAGTAGCAATTATGCGGACTAGGTCCGTAAACTGAGGATTGTCCTCATTGCTTCATAGAAGGCTTATGTCCTTAATGCACCGCTCAGTGTGCTGAACCTCGAACGTTGTCTGTGGTTGTTGCGAACATCTGACATACACGTTTTGATAACTACGTGATAGTTTGGTTAAACGGTTTAGAGTTGAGGCACCAAAGACGTTTTTGAAACATCGCGAAACATATGAGATGTTTTGAGGGCTGAAATTGGGATTTCAGGCTCGTGCCCATGTCAAGAGGTATAAGACCTCCGATGACTTTCTTAACCTGCAAACTAAGGAGAAAAGCTCAATTGTTGAGCTTGTGCTCAGATTGTCTGAGTACAACAATCATTTGAATCGAGTGGGAGTTGATCTTCCAGATAAGACAGTGATGGTTCTCCAAAGTCATTGCCACCAAGCTGTTAGATCTTCGTGATGAACTATAACATATCAGGGATAGATATGATGATCCTTGAGGTATTCACGATGTTTGACACCGTGAAAGTAGAAATCAAGAAGGAGCATCAATTGTTGATGGTTGGTGAAACCACTAGTTTCAAGAAGGGCAAGGGCAAGAAGGGATACTTCATGAAACGGCAAATCAGCTGCTGCTCTAGTGAAGAAACCCAAGGTAAAACCCAAACCCGAGACTAAGTGCTTCTGTAATAAGGGGAACAACCACTAGAGCAGAATTACCCTAGATACTTGGTAGATAAGAAGGCTGGCAAGGTTGATAGAAGTATATTGGATATACGTTGTGTTAATGTGTACTTTGCTAGTAGTCCTAGTAGCACCAGGGTATTAGATACCGGTTCGGTTGCTAAGTGTTAGTAACTCGAAACAAAAGGCTACGGAATAAACGGAGACTAGCTAAAGGTGAGCTGACGATATGTGTTGGAAGTTTTTCCAAGCTTGATATGATCAAGCATCGCACGCTCCCTCTACCAAAGAGATTGGTGTTAAACCTAAATAATTGTTATTTGGTGTTTGCGTTGAGCATAGACATGATTGGATTACGTCTATCGCAATACGGTTATTTATTTAAGAGAATAATGGTTACTCTGTTTATTTGAATAATACCTTCAATGGTCTTACACCTAAAATGAGTGGTTTATTAAATCTCGATCGTAGTAATACACATGTTCATGCCAAAAGATAGTAATGATAGTACCACCTACTTGTGGCACTGCCACGTAAGTCATATCGGTATAAAACGCATGAAGAAGCTCCATATTGATGGATCTTTGGGCTCACTCGTTTTTGAAAAGTTTGAGACATGCGAACCATGTCTATTGGTGTATATGCATGAAGAAACTCCATGCAAATGGACCGTTTTGACTCACTTGATTTTGAATCACTTGGGACATGCAAATCATACCACATGGGCAAGATGACTGAAAAGCCTCGTTTTCAGTAAGATGGAACAAGATAGCAACTTGTTGGAAGTAACACATTTTGATGTGTGCAGTCCAATGAGTGCTGAGGCATGCAGTGAATATCGTTATGTTCTTACTTCACAGATGATTCGAGTAGATGTTGAGTATATTTACTTGATGAATCACGAGTCTGAATTATTGAAAGGTTCAAGTAATTTCAGTGTGAAGTTGAAAGATCGTCGTGACAAGAGGATAAAAGATCTATGATATGATCATAGAGATGAATATCTGAATCACGAGTTTGGCACAGAATTAAGACATTGTGGAAATTGTTTCACAACTGATACAGCCTGGAACACCATAGTGTGATGGTGTGTCCGAACGTCATAGTTGCACCCTATTGGATATGGTGCATACCATGATGTCTCTTGTCGTGTTATCACTATCGTTCATGGGTTAGGCATTAGAGACAACCACATTCACTTTAAATAGGGCACCACATAATTTCGTTGAGACGACACCGTATGAACTATGGTTTGGAGAAACCTAAGTTGCCGTTTCTTGAAAGTTTGGGGCTGCGACGCTTATGTGAAAAGGTTTCAGGTTGATAAGCTCGAACCCAAAGCAGATAAAATGCATCTTCATAGGACACCCAAAAACAGTTGGGTATACCTCCTAATTCAGATCCGAAAGCAATAGGGATTGTTTCTTGAATCGGGTCCTTTTTCGAGGAAAGGTTTCTCTCGAAAAGTTGAGTGGGAGGATGGTGGAGACTTGATGAGGTTATTGAACCGTTACTTCAACAAGTGTGTAGCAGGGCACAGGAAGTTGTTCCTGTGGCACGTACACCAACTGAAGTGGAAGCTTATGATAGTGATCATGAAACTTCGGATCGAGTCACTACCAAACCTCGTGGGATGACAAGGATGCGTACTACTTCAGAGTGGTACGTAATCCTGTCTTGGAAGTCATGTTGCTAGACAACAATGAACCTACGAGCTATGGAGAAGCGATGGTGGGCCCGGATTCCGATAAATGGCTCAAGGCCATAAAACCCGAGAGAGGATCCATGTATGAAAACAAAGTGTAGACTTTGGAAGAACTACTTGATGGTCGTAAGGCTGTTAGGTACATATGGATTTTGAAAGGAAGACAGACAATGATGGTAAGTGTCACCATTGAGAAAGCTCGACTTGTCGTTAAGATGTTTTTCGACAAGTTCAAGGAGTTGACTACGATGAGACTTTCTCACTCGTAGCGATGCTAAGAGTCTGTTGGAATTATATTAGCAATTACTGCATTATTTATGAAATCTTGCAGATAGGACGTCAAAACATTGTTTCCTCGACGATTCTTGAGGAAAGGTTGTATGTGATACAACCGGAAGGTTTTGTCAATCCTGAAAGATGATAATAAGTATACAAAGCTCCAACAATCCTTCTGAGGACTGGAGTAAGCATCTCGGAGTTGGAATGTATGCTTTGATGAGATGATCAAAGATTTTGGGTTTATACAAAGTTTATGAGAAACTTGTATTTCCAAAGAAGTGAGTGGGAGCACTATAGAATTTCTGATGAGTATATGTTGTTGACATATTAATGATCAGAAATGACGTAGAATTTCTGGAAAGCATATAGGGTTATTTGGAAAGTGTTTTCAATGGAAAACCTGGATTAAGCTACTTGAACATTGAGCATCAAGATCTATAAGGATAGATCAAAACGCTTAATAGTACTTTCAAATGAGCACATGCCTTGACGTGATCTTGAAGGTGTTCAAGATGGATCAGTCAAAGAAGGAGTTCTTGCCTGAGTTGTAAGGTATGAAGTTAAGACTTAAAGCTCGACCATGGCAGAATAGAGAGAAAGGAACGAAGGTCGTCCCCTATGCTTAAGACATAGGCTCTACAATATGCTATGCTGTGTACCGCACCTGAAGTGTGCTTTACCATGAGTCAGTCAAGGGGTACAAGAGTGATCCAAGAATGGATCACAGGACAGCGGTCAAAGTTATCCTTAGTAACTAGTGGACTAAGGAATTTTCTCAATTATGGAGGTGGTAAAAGAGTTTGTCGTAAAGGGTTACGTCGATGCAAGCTTAACACCTATCCGGATAGCTCTGAGTAGAGATACCGGATACGTATAATGGAGCAACAATTTAGAATAGCTCCAAGTAGAACAGTTATTTGGAATAGCTCCAAATAGAGCGTGGTAGCTGCATCTAGGAGATGACATAGAGATTTGTAAAGCACACACGGATCTGAAAGGTTCAGACCCGTTGACTAAAACCTCTCTCACAAGCAGAACATGATCAAACCCCAGAACTCATTGAGTCTTAATCACATGATGATGTGAACTAGTTTAATGACACTAGTAAACTCTTTGGATGTTGGTCACATGGTGATGTGACCTGTCAGTGTTAATCACATGGTGATGTGAACTAGATTATTGACTCTAGTGCAAGTGGGAGACTATTGGAAATATGCCCTAGAGGCAATAATAAATTGATTATTATTATATTTCCTTGTTCATGATAATCGTTTATTATCCATGCTAGAATTGTATTGATAGGAAACTCAGATACATGTGTGGATACATAGACAACACCATGTCCCTAGTAAGCCTCTAGTTGACTAGCTCGTTAATCAATAGATGGTTACGGTTTCCTGACCATGGACATTGGATGTCGTTGATAACGGGATCACATCATTAGGAGAATGATGTGATGGACAAGACCCAATCCTAAGCCTAGCACAAGATCATGTAGTTCATATGCTAAAGCTTTTCTAATGTCAAGTATTATTTCCTTAGACCATGAGATTGTGCAACTCCCGGATACCGTAGGAGTGCTTTGGGTGTGTCAAACGTCACAACGTAACTGGGTGGCTATAAAGGTACACTACGGGTATCTCTGAAAGTGTCTGTTAGGTTGGCACGAATCGAGATTGGGATTTTGTCACTCCGTGTAAACGGAGAGGTATCTCTGGGCCCACTCGGTAGGACATCATCATAATGTGCACAATGTGACCAAGGGGTTGATCACGGGATGATGTGTTACGGAACGAGTAAAGAGACTTGCCGGTAACGAGATTGAACAAGGTATCGGTATACCGACGATCGAATCTCGGGCAAGTACCATACCGCTAGACAAAGGGAATTGTATACGGGATTGATTGAGTCCTTGACATCGTGGTTCATCCGATGAGATCATCGTGGAACATGTGGGAGCCAACATGGGTATCCAGATCCCGCTATTGGTTATTGACCGGAGAACATCTCGGTCATGACTACATGTCTCCCGAACCCGTAGGGTCTACACACTTAAGGTTCGATGACGCTAGGGTTATAAAGGAAGTTTGTATGTGGTTACCGAATGTTGTTCGGAGTCCCGGATGAGATCCCGGACGTCACGAGGAGTTCCGGAATGGTCCGGAGGTAAAGATTTATATATAGGAAGTCCTGTTTCGGCCATCGGGACAAGTTTCGGGGTCATCGGTATTGTACCGGGACCACCGGAAGGGTCCCGGGGGCCCACCGGGTGGGGCCACCTGCCTCGGGGGGCCACATGGGCTGTAGGGGGTGCACCTTGGCCTACATGGGCCAAGGGCACCAGCCCCTAGAGGCCCATGCGCCAAGATATAGAAAAAAGGGGAGAGTCCTATAGGGGGAAGGCACCTCCGAGGTGCCTTGGGGAGGATGGACTCCTCCCCCCCTCTTAGCCGCACCCTTCCTTGGAGGAAGGGGCAAGGCTGCGCCTCCCCCTTCTCCCCTGCCCCTATATATAGTGGAGGGGAGGGAGGACATCCATACCTGAGCCCTTGGCGCCTCCCTCCCTCCCGTGACACCTCCTCCTCTCCCGTAGGTGCTTGGCGAAGCCCTGCAGGATTGCCACGCTCCTCCATCACCACCACGCCGTTGTGCTGCTGCTGGATGGAGTCTTCCTCAACCTCTCCCTCTCTCCTTGCTGGATCAAGGCGTGGGAGACATCGTCGAGCTGTACGTGTGTTGAACACGGAGGTGCCGTCCGTTCGGCACTAGGATCATCGGTGATCTGAATCACGACGAGTACGACTCCATCAACACCGTTCACTTGAACGCTTTCGCTTAGCGATCTACAAGGGTATGTAGATGCACTCCCCTTTCTACTCGTTGCTGGTCTCTCCATAGATAGATCTTGGTGTTACGTAGGAAAATTTTGAATTTCTGCTACGTTCCCCAACACTTCTAAGGACCAACCTCTCCGGTTTATATAGACACCGGAGAGGGCTAGGGTTTACATGGAGTCGGTTACAAGGAAGGAAACACAATATCTAGATCGCCAAGCTTGCCTCCCACCCAAAGGAGAGTCCCATCCGGACACGGTCCGAAGTCTTGAGTCTTGTATCTTCACGCTTCAATAGTCTGAACGATGTATATAGTCTGGCTGTTCGGATACCCCCAAATCTAGGACTCCCTCAACGGTTGCGTGAGTCCATGGAGGGCTCCACCCATGAAGGGTCCACGAAGAAGCAACCTTGTCTATCCCACCATGGCCATCGCCCATGAAGGACTTTCCTCACTAGGGTAGATCTTCACAAAGTAGGCGACCTCCTTGCCCGTACAAACTCCTTGGTTCAACTCCACAATCTTGACGGAGGCTCCCAAGTGACACCTAACCAATCTAGGAGACACCACTCTCCAAAAGGTAATAGATGGTGTGTTGTTGATCAACTCCTTGCTCTTGGGCTTCAAATGATAGTCTCCCCAACACTCAACTCTCTCTCATAGGATTGGATTTGGGGGAAAGATGATTTGAGTGGAAAGCAACTTGGGGAAGGCTAGAGATCAAGATACATATGGTTGGATTGGAATATCTTGGCCTCAACACATGAGTAGGTAGTTCTCTCTCAGAAAATGAATGTTGGAAGTGTAAGCATGTTCTGATGGCTTCCCTGACGAATGAGGAGAGGGTGGAGGGGTATATATAGCCTCCACACAAAATCTAACTGTTACACACAATTTCCCTGACTTGGTGGGACCGGATCATAAAACTCGGTCAGACTGATTTAGTTCATAATGTGACTATTAGGCATTTCGGTGGGACCGATATGATCAACTCGGTGGGACCGATGTGCAAGGGTTAGGGTAAAACCTTAGCTCGGTTTGACCGATTACACAATCTCGATGGGACCGATTTGGTAATAAGAAAAACAGAGAGTTGGTCAGGCAAACTCGGTGTGACCGATTACATCTTCTCAGTGAGACCAAAAATATTGCAATAGACAACAGGGAGTTTGTAAGCCCATCTCAGTGAGACCGAGATCCCTACTGTTGAGACCGAATTGACTAGGGTTTCTGGCAGTGGCTATGTCAAATGAACTCGGTGGCGCCGGATAAATCAAATCGGTGGGGCTGAGTTTGACTTCTGGTTTGGGATATATGTGGATATGTGAAAGTAGTTGAGGGCTTTAGAGCATATCACTAAGCACTTTGAGCAAGCAAGCCATTATGCAACACCTCATCCCCTTTTAATAGTATTGGCTTTCCTATGGACTCAATGTGATCTTGGATCACTGAAATAGGAAATGCAGAGTCCCGAGCTTTGAGCTTGAGCCAATCCTTTGTCCTTAGCATCTTGAAGGGGTTCCACATCCTCTTGTCCATGCCACTCCATTGTTGGACTTATCTGAAATACACTAGATAAAAGCATTAGTCCAACAAGAGATATGATGACATTAATTACCAAAATCACCCAGGGAGCACTTGTGCTTTCAGAGGGGTTAATCATAAGAGTGTTGTTTGTTCAAGTAAGAACAACACCCTAGTACCGGTCCACCAGATATCAAATTATCAAAGTAGCAAATGCGAATGAACTAATCATGATGAACGTGACTAGATGACAATTCCCATGTGTCCTTGAGAGCGTTTTGCTTTATATAATAGAATTTTTTGGTTGTCCTTTGCTATAATAATATTGGGCCACCTTGCTACATCTTTTTTACACTTGCTACTTGTTACTTGTTACGAATTATCCTACTACAAAACTATCTATTACCATTACTCCAGTTTCAGTACTTGCAGACAATACGTTGCTGAAAACCGTTTGTCATTTCCTTTTGCTCCTCGTTGGGTTCGACACTCTTACTTAATAAAAGGACTACATTTGATTCCATATAGTTGTGGGTCATCAAGACTCTTTTCTGGAACCGTTGCCGGAGAGTGAAGCGCCTTTGGTAAGTGGAATTTGGTAAGGAAACATTTTTGTTACGTGATGAAATTTATTTTCACTTGTCACTATGGAAAGATAATCCTTTGAGGGGTTTGTTCGGGGTATCTTCACCTCTACTGGAAGCAATAAGATTTGCCCCTCAAGGCCTCAACCTACTGAACCTACTAAAAATATTTATTATGAGATTCCTTCGGGTATGTTAGAAAAACTGCTAGCTAATCCTTATGCAGGACATGGAACGGTACATCCTGATATTAATTATGAGATTCCTTCAGGATTTTTAAGCTTGCAGGTTTATCCGAGGATGGAGTTAGGAAGAAGGTATTCCCTTTATCTTTGGGGGGAAAGGCATTGACATGGTATTGTCACATCCCTAGTTCTGGCCTGACCTATGCTTAATTCCATGTGTGCAACATGTTTAAATTCAAATGAAATTTGAATTGAGGAATTTTCAAAAGCCTCAGGAAACCTCTAAAAATAACCAACATTTAAATCTTCTCAAATGAGTCCAAGAAAATGTTCCTGTTATTCCATGGAAATATTGGTAAGAGGTAAAATTTAAACCAATATTTTTGGAGTCACAGAGATATTTATTTTGGCCATTTGAATTAATCCAATAACTATTTGCTTTGGATTTATATTTAATATATATTAAATATGACTCCAATAATTCTGGAAGTTTGTGAGTGGCTTTGTATATATTTTAGCAAGCCACATAAAAACCTACAGAATTTATTAAAATGATTTAGTTGCTAAACTAAATCAAAACAGAGGAAGAAAAAAATAGAAAACAATAAGTAAAAGGAAAGAGCAGAAGAACTACCTGGCGCTCACCTCTCAGCCCACCTGGCCCAACTCCAGCTGGCGGCCCAGCCCGCCACCGCTACCCCCCTGTCGCCTTCCTCCTCTGCCAGGAGGACGCGCGTGCGGCCGACACGCGCACGCACGCGCCCCGGCCACCTCCTCCCTCCTAGCCTGCCTGGCTCCCCCTCGTCGCGCCTAGACGACGCCAGCGCGACGCCTGGACGCCCTGGACCTTCCTCTCTCTCCCCCGAATGCTCTCCCCCTCCTCTGTTCTTTCCGCCCGAGCGCCTCCGTCGCCACCAACGCCGTTCGCCGCGGCCACAGCCACCGCCTCGCCTCCCCGACGCCTCGCAAAGCTCCGCCTCGACCTACTCTTCCTCCCCACTGCTCCAAGCAACACCAGGAGCCCTGCAGTGACGCCATCGCCGCCGTCTTCACCGACGGGCACCGAAGATCGCCGGCCCGATTCTCCGTCTCCAGGTCGCCCCCGAGCCCACTGAGACGCGCTCTGCAACCACAGTGAGCTCATGGACCAACTCCCCCTCCTCTCCTGCTCGCGTTCTTGCTCTAGCTCCGTTCCCCACCTCCGCCAAAGCTCGCCGCCGCCACGGCCGACGAGCTCCATGCTCCTGAGCTCGTCCGCTCGCCCGAGCATCACCAGCGTGCTCGCCGCGCTCCTGTGAACCTGCAGCACCCACGGGTTCGCCCTGTTGTGCACCATAGTGCCGTTTCCGCCAACGCCCGAGGTCCGGCAGCCGCTGAGCTCGACGCCGGCGAGGATTACAGCCACCCCAGCTCGCCCCGGTTGCACCGTTGGATGCGCGGGATCGCCAGCTTTCCTTAGAGCCCAACGGCGCCTCGAATGGTTCCCTGTATCGCAATCCCGAGCCGCCCCGCCGTTTCTGTCGTCGCCGGCGACAAGTCGCCGGCAGGTTTGACCTGATCGGCCCGGGGTTTGACCTCCCCTGACGTGTGGGCCCAGGCGCCTGCTTAATTAGTGTTAGGTCAGTTAGTGTTAATTAACTTAGCTAATTAGATGAGCCACTAACATGCAGGCCCCGCCCGGCTAACCAAGTTAGTTAGGGTTAATTTTAATTAGGTTAGTTAGTCCAGACACTGACACGCAGGGCCCACAGGTCAATTTGACCTGGACGGCGCCCGTTGACCTGCTGACGTCACTATGAGGTCATGCTGACACAATAATTCCTTTCTAGAATTTAAATAAATCTTAAATGATTTAATAATTCCAGAAAATGTTCAAAACTTCAAAAATTCATAGTAATTCAACCGTAACCCCAAATGAAACAAATTATATATGAAAAATTATCAGAAAAATTCAAGGAACCCATCTGTACCATTTTCATGCATGTTTGAACAATCTTTGTCCTCTGTTTTGGACAAAACAAATAAAGGGCATTTAAATAACCATATATGGAGTTGGAATTTGAATCATGTATTCAAACCAACTTCATTTAAATCATAGCTAGGTGCATTAGCCCAAAACACATTCATATTGCCATGTCATAGCATGCATCATATTGTGCATTGCATTGATCATGTTTCTTCTGTGTTTGCCGGTGTTGTTCCCCCTCGATAGACGTTGTACCGACGATGTGATCGTTGACACTGATGAAGACTCAATGCTATCTTCAGAAGTGCCAGGCAAGCAAAACCCCCTTGTTCATTCCGATACAATCCTACTCTCTCGCTCCTGCTCTCTTTTATTGCATTAGGACAACAACAATTCAACTATTACTTGCTGCGGTAGTTGAACCCCTTTATCCTCTGCATGACCTGTCATTGCCACAGTAAATAGATGAAACCCACTAGCATGAGTAGGAGTTGTTTGAGCCCTGTTGTGCCTACTCATTCATGTTTGTTTGTCATGCCTGCTATTGCTTAGAGTTGAGTCAGGTCTGATTCATCGGGAATGAATCAGAGGTGTGTGAACATGTCCTACTGTGTGTGAGCTAAGTGTGTGAATATGATTTGGTAAAGGTAGCGGTGAGAGGCCATGTAGGAGTACATGGTGGGTTGTCTCATTGAAGCCGTCCTTAGGAACTGAGTTCTCTGTTTGTGATCCATGATTTAGCTACTACCACGCATTGGGCCCGAAACCAATGGACCCTCTCGGCTTCTTATTCACCCTAGTTCTCTGTCCAGGAGTTGCAAGTAGTTTCTGGTGTTTGTAGCCTACTGGAGGCCGTGGACAGCGCTGACCGTAGGGGTGGGCTGTGATGCGGTAGGTATGTGGCACGGTGTACCGGATACCCGTTGGGTATCTCGGGAACCCTGCACACATCGTTTGGGGCTGTGAGCGAAACTCCAGCCGGATCTCCTCATGGATGGAACCCGAATAGGCGATAAACCTGGACTAGAGACTTGAGTGTTTAGGTAGGCCGTGGCCGACACCCACGTTGGGCTTCCGCTTGAAGGTTGCCGAGTACATGTCGTGTAAACGGCGGTAAGTGGTGAGAGCGTGTGTGAAGAAGTACACCCCTGCAGGGTTAACATCATCTATTCGAATAGCCGTGTCCGCGGAAAAGGACTTCTGGGTTGCTTATATCAGTTCATAGACAAGTTTAAGTGGATACTCTAAAATACGCAAGATAAGCGTGAGTGCTATGGATGGCGTTCTCGTAGGGAGACGGGAGCGGATCCATAGTGGTGTATTGGTTGGTGAATATGTGGACTCGTGTGCGCCACCTCAAAAGAGTTGCTTGCAGTCGTAGTTTAGGATAGCCACCGAGTCAAAGCTGGCTTGCTGCAGTTAAACCCCACCATCCCCTTTGTTGATAATGATGCATATGTAGATAGTTCTGATGTAAGCCTTGCTGGGTACATTTGTACTCACGTTTGCCTATTTTATGTTTTTGCAGAGAGACTTCGGTCTCGCTAGTAGTTCCACGTGGACTTCGACGTTTAGCTTGATACCTCAGCTACGATCTTGTGCCCTCGGCAGGATCTGGTAGATAGTCAGGCTTCTCAGCCTCTTTCATTTATAGTTGTCTGTACTCAGACATGATAGCTTCCGTTTGTGTTTTGACTTGTATGCTCTGAATGTTGGGTCATGAGACCTATGTTTGTAATATCTCGCTCCCCGGAGCCTATTGAATAAAATACTTGAGTCGTAGAGTCATGTTGTGATGCCATGTTTTATTTGCACATATCGAGCATATTGTGTGTATGATATTGAAATGCTTGGTATGTGTGGGATCTGACTATCTAGTTGTTTATCTTTAGTAGCCTCTCTTACCGGGAAATGTCTCCTAGTGCTTCCACTGAGCCATGGTAGCTTGCTACTACTCCGAAGCACTTAGGCTGGCCGGCATGTGTCCTTCTTCGTTCCTGTGTCTGTCCCTTCGGGGAAATGTCACGCGATGAATACCGGAGTCATGTTAGCCCGCTACAGCCCGGTTCACCGGAGTCCTGCTAGCCCAGTGCTACAGCCTGGATTCACTCGCTGATGACCGACACGTTCGATGCTGGGTCATGGATGCCTGTCCCTGTAAGTTTGTGCCACTTTGGGTTTACGACTAGCCATGTCAGCCCGGGCTCCTTATCATATGGATGCTAGCGACACTATCATATACGTGTGCCAAAAGGCGCAAACGGTCCCGGGCAAAGGTAAGGCGACACCCGTGGGAATACCGTGCTTGAGGCCGCAAAGTGATATGAGGTGTTACATGCTAGATCGATGTGGCATTGAGTCGGGGTCCTGACAGCGTTGGTATAGTTTCTGGTGTTTGTAGCCTACTGGAGGCCGTGGACAACGCTGACCGTAGGGGTGGGCTGTGATGTGGTAGGTACGTGGCACGGTGTACCGGATACCTGTTAGGTATCTCGGGAACCCTGCACACATCGTTTGGGGCTGTGAGCGAAACTCCGGCCGGATCTCCTCATGGATGGAACCCGAATAGGCGATAAACCTGGACTAGAGACTTGAGTGTTTAGGTAGGCCGTGGCCGACACCCACGTTGGGCTTCCGCTTGAAGGTTGCCGAGTACATGTCGTGTAAACGGCGGTAAGTGGTGAGAGCGTGTGTGAAGAAGTACACCCCTGCAGGGTTAACATCATCTATTCGAATAGCCGTGTCCGCGGAAAAGGACTTCTGGGTTGCTTATATCAGTTCATAGACAAGTGAAAGTGGATACTCTAAAATACGCAAGATAAGCGTGAGTGCTATTGATGGCGTTCTCGTAGGGAGACGGGAGCGGATCCATAGAGGTGTATTGGTTGGTGAATATGTGGACTCGTGTGCGTCACCTCAAAAGAGTTGCTTGCAGTCGTAGTTTAGGATAGCCACCGAGTCAAAGCTGGCTTGCTGCAGTTAAACCCCACCATCCCCTTTGTTGAGAATGATGCATATGTAGATAGTTCTGATGTAAGCCTTGCTGGGTACATTTGTACTCACGTTTTCCTATTTTATGTTTTTGCAGAGAGACTTCGGTCTCGCTAGTAGTTCCACGTGGACTTCGACGTTTAGCTTGATACCTCAGCTACGATCTTGTGCCCTCGGCAGGATCTGGTAGATAGTCAGGCTTCTTAGCCTCTTTCATTTATAGTTGTCTGTACTCAGACATGATAGCTTCCGTTTGTGTTTTGACTTGTATGCTCTGAATGTTGGGTCATGAGACCTATGTTTGTAATATCTCGCTCCCCGGAGCCTATTGAATAAAATACTTGAGTCGTAGAGTCATGTTGTGATGCCATGTTGTATTTGCACATATCGAGCATATTGTGTGTATGATATTGAAATGCTTGGTATGTGTGGGATCTGACTATCTAGTTGTTTATCTTTAGTAGCCTCCCTTACCGGGAAATGTCTCCTAGTGCTTCCACTGAGCCATGGTAGCTTGCTACTGCTCCGGAACACTTAGGCTGGCCGGCATGTGTCCTTCTTCGTTCCTGTGTCTGTCCCTTTGGGGAAATGTCACGCGATGAATACCGGAGTCCTGTTAGCCCGCTACAGCCCGGTTCACCGGAGTCCTGCTAGCCCAGTGCTACAGCCTGGATTCACTCGCTGATGACCGACACGTTCGATGCTGGGTCATGGATGCCTGTCCCTGTAAGTTTGTGCCACTTTGGGTTTACGACTAGCCATGTCAGCCCGGGCTCCTTATCATATGGATGCTAGCGACACTATCATATACGTGTGCCAAAAGGCGCAACCGGTCCCGGGCAAAGGTAAGGCGACACCCGTGGGAATACCGTGCGTGAGGCCGCAAAGTGATATGAGGTGTTACATGCTAGATCGATGTGGCATTGAGTCGGGGTCCTGACAGCGTTGGTATAGTTTCTGTTGTTTGTAGCCTACTGGAGGCCGTGGACAACGCTGACCGTAGGGGTGGGCTGTGATGCGGTAGGTACGCGGCACGGTGTACCGGATACCCGTTAGGTATCTCAGGAACCCTGCACACATCGTTTGGGGCTGTGAGCGAAACTCCGGCCGGATCTCCTCATGGATGGAACCCGAATAGGCGATAAACCTGGACTAGAGACTTGAGTGTTTAGGTAGGCCGTGGCCGACACCCACGTTGGGCTTCCGCTTGAAGGTTGCCGAGTACATGTCGTGTAAACGACGGTAAGTGGTGAGAGCGTGTGTGAAGAAGTACACCCCTGCAGGGTTAACATCATCTATTCGAATAGCCGTGTCCGCGGAAAAGGACTTCTGGGTTGCTTATATCAGTTCGTAGACAAGTGAAAGTGGATACTCTAAAATACGCAAGATAAGCGTGAGTGCTATGGATGGCGTTCTCGTAGGGAGACGGGAGCTGATCCATAGTGGTGTATTGGTTGGTGAATATGTGGACTCGTGTGCGCCACCTCAAAAGAGTTGCTTGCAGTCGTAGTTTAGGATAGCCACCGAGTCAAAGCTGGCTTGCTGCAGTTAAACCCCACCATCCCCTTTGTTGATAATGATGCATATGTAGATAGTTCTGATGTAAGCCTTGCTGGGTACATTTGTACTCACGTTTTCCTATTTTATGTTTTTGCAGAGAGACTTCGGTCTCGCTAGTAGTTCCACGTGGACTTCGACGTTTAGCTTGATACCTCAGCTACGATCTTGTGCCCTCGGCAGGATCTGGTAGATAGTCAGGCTTCTCAGCCTCTTTCATTTATAGTTGTCTGTACTCAGACATGATAGCTTCCGTTTGTGTTTTGACTTGTATGCTCTGAATGTTGGGTCATGAGACCTATGTTTGTAATATCTCGCTCCCCGGAGCCTATTGAATAAAATACTTGAGTCGTAGAGTCATGTTGTGATGCCATGTTGTATTTGCACATATCGAGCATATTGTGTGTATGATATTGAAATGCTTGGTATGTGTGGGATCTGACTATCTAGTTGTTTATCTTTAGTAGCCTCTCTTACCGGGAAATGTCTCCTAGTGCTTCCACTGAGCCATGGGAGATTGCTACTGCTCCGGAACACTTAGGCTGGCCGGCATGTGTCCTTCTTCGTTCCTGTGTCTGTCCCTTCGGGGAAATGTTACGCGATGAATACCGGAGTCCTGTTAGCCTGCTACAGCCCGGTTCACCGGAGTCCTGCTAGCCCAGTGCTACAGCCTGGATTCACTCGCTGATGACCGACACGTTCGATGCTGGGTCATGGATGCCTGTCCCTGTAAGTTTGTGCCACTTTGGGTTTACGACTAGCCATGTCAGGCCGGGCTCCTTATCATATGGATGCTAGCGACACTATCATATACGTGTGCCAAAAGGCGCAAACGGTCCCGGGCAAAGGTAAGGCGACACCCGTGGCAATACCGTGCATGAGGCCGCAAAGTGATATGAGGTGTTACATGCTAGATCGATGTGGCATTGAGTCGGGGTCCTGATAGCGTTGGTATAGTTTCTGGTGTTTGTAGCCTACTGGAGGCCGTGGACAACGCTGACCGTAGGGGTGGGCTGTGATGCGGTAGGTACATGACACAATGTACCGGATACCCGTTAGGTATCTCTGGAACCCTGCACACATCGTTTGGGGTTGTGAGTGAAACTCCGGCCGAATCTCCTCATGGATGGAACCCGAATAGGCGATAAACCTGGACTAGAGACTTGAGTGTTTAGGTAGGCCGTGGCCGACACCCACGTTGGGCTTCCGCTTGAAGGTTGCCGAGTACATGTCGTGTAAACGGCGGTAAGTGGTGAGAGCGTGTGTGAAGAAGTACACTCCTGCAGGGTTAACATCATCTATTCGAATAGCCGTGTCCGCGGAAAAGGACTTCTGGGTTGCTTATATCAGTTCATAGAAAAGTGAAAGTGGATACTCTAAAATACGCAAGATAAGCGTGAGTTCTATGGATGGCGTTCTCGTAGGGAGACGGGAGCGGATCCATAGTGGTGTATTGGTTGGTGAATATGTGGACTCGTGTGCGCCACCTCAAAAGAGTTGCTTGCAGTCGTAGTTTAGGATAGCCACCAAGTCAAAGCTGGCTTGCTGCAGTTAAACCCCACCATCCCCTTTGTTGATAATGATGCATATGTAGATAGTTCTGATGTAAGCCTTGCTGGGTACATTTGTACTCATGTTTGCCTATTTTATGTTTTTGCAGAGATACTTCGGTCTCGCTAGTAGTTCCACGTGGACTTCGACGTTTAGCTTGATACCTTAGCTACGATCTTGTGCCCTCGGCAGGATCTGGTAGATAGTCAGGCTTCTCAGCCTCTTTCATTTATAGTTGTCTGTACTCAGACATGATAGCTTCCATTTGTGTTTTGACTTGTATGCTCTGAATGTTGGGTCATGAGACCTATGTTTGTAATATCTCGCTCCCCGGAGCCTATTGAATAAAATACTTGAGTCGTAGAGTCATGTTGTGATGCCATGTTGTATTTGCACATATTGAGCATATTGTGTGTATGATATTGAAATGCTTGGTATGTGTGGGATCTGACTATCTAGCTGTTTATCTTTAGTAGCCTCTCTTACCGGGAAATGTCTCCTAGTGCTTCCACTGAGCCATGGTAGCTTGCTACTACTCCGGAACACTTAGGCTGGCCGGCATGTGTCCTTCTTCGTTCCTGTGTCTATCCCTTCGGGGAAATGTCACGCGATGAATACCGGAGTCCTGTTAGCCCGCTACAGCCCGATTCACCGGAGTCCTGCTAGCCCAGTGCTACAGCCTGGATTCACTCACTGATGACCGACACGTTCGATGCTGGGTCATGGATGCCTGTCCCTGTAAGTTTGTGCCACTTTGGGTTTACGACTAGCCATGTCAGCCCGGGCTCCTTATCATATGGATGCTAGCGACACTATCATATACGTGTGCCAAAAGGCGCAAACGGTCCCGGGCAAAGGTAAGGCGACACCCGTGGGAATACCGTGCGTGAGGCCGCAAAGTGATATGAGGTGTTACATGCTAGATCGATGTGGCATTAAGTCGGGGTCCTGACAGTGTTGGTATCAGAGCTTGACTGCCTGTAGGATTACCAAGCCAAACTGGTCGAAGTTAAGTCTAGAAATGCTTTAGTTATGTAAGGGAGTTGATTGTGGGATGGAACGTAAGGCTCTTTTTACTCCTTATACCTCATGCCCTTCTGATCTGAGTCATCTTATCTTTTCTACGGGGTTAAGGAACTAGGCTTTCTCTTCTTTCTATCAGGATCACGTGTTACTAATCCATAGACTTATAGAATTGTTGGACTTAAGCCTCTGTTCAGTTTCTACTACTCCCGTACGTTAACTGTTGATCTCGAAACCTTGATATTGTGCTTCCGAGTGGTTATGCCACCATTTTTGTGAATGTCTCAAATATTTTCTGAGCATATACAGCCGTTATGCCGTCTGAGTCATCCCAGGTTTCTAAATAGTCTGATGCATTTGCAAATCCTTTCTTTCCGTTCCCGATGTCCTTTATGGTCAGAATAAGCACACTAACCGGTGCGTTGAGGTAATTTATTGCCTTGACATATATGTTGGAGCTATTATTATGACCCTAGGTGTTTTAGGGAGTCACCTAGTAATCTAGCAATGTTTTGTGTTCCCAGTGTGAAGATTCTGGCCGTCATTATCGAAAGCATCCCGTGATGCCATTTAGTTAGTAGGCATTCTATTCCTGGGTTCTTGAACCCGAGATTCACTCTACTTACTTCATGTTGATAGTGTTTGCTAGTTCCTTTAGGATATTAGTAACTTTGCGATAGTCCTCGAGGTCCGTGGTATTTTCCTTCTTCCAAATACTATGAACCACTTATGGCAGTAGTTTGTTGGATCAATAGATCACAATTAGAGTACTCTTGAGGAGTTCTCCATTCATAAATCGTGACTCTGCCAGTCCTACCTCTCTGCATGGGTTATCCGGAAGAAACATGTTGAACTTTGTTCGACATACTAATCTATGCATCCACAACTCAGAAAATTATATGTTCTTTGAGTTGTCCCTCTTAGTTGACTTCTGACCCTCGTCTACCATTTGATAGTCAAGAGTATGCGTGCATTCCTATTACTCTTGTGGTCCGTCAAGCCATTCTATTCCGGAATGACTAGGAGAAACAAACTCCAGTACCTTGTCCATTTCCAGGATTGGGTCAAAGCAGTCGTACTCCGCAGATCAAATTGCTAATCTAGCTTTTGCTCTGTTCTACCTTGGAGTATTACCATCTTTATATCAAGAATGTCATGGGAATTGCACACCATCCTACGAACTCTTGACACAGTGATACTTCCTACCATCACTAGTCATTCCTCAGTTCCGTGTTATAGTAACCGGAACACCGACAAGTGAATCGTGATGTGTGAAATCAATACTGCTAGCAACTCCGTTGCTTGGTAGTTAAATGGACAATAACCTCATTCTTAACGTGTTGGTTCTTGAATCATCATTCTAAGATTGATCGTGCTACCTTGTCCATCTTCCTGGTGCACATTTCGATTGATGAGTTAGGATTTTGTCAAGTCCACGCTCATTTTATCATATCGTCTTGCCCTGAAAAGCAAGATTGTTCTCGATCTTAGTAACATATCGGTGGTTCGTGATTTTCCGGATATCTTCTCAAAAGTATCACCAGGTTGTCACCTGACCGCTATGTTGAGTTCGTGACCAAGTTGGTTTTCTTATAAATCACTCCTTCTCCAAGAATCTGTGTTGGATATTCCTGAGCTAGTTGGTTGAGCTAGACAACAACTTGGAGAGTTGGGAGATAAAAGCTTGTCTTACTTAGTTCATGTTAAGGGATATCTTCTTGTGTGTGTGTGTGTTGAAGAAGGATGATATCTTCATCGACTGACCCTCGTGATCAGTTAATGGACCTATCATCTTGTCCAACCTTTGATTTGGGTGTGGGCTATCCTCAAATCAAATCAGAAACCAACGATGTTCGTAATGTTGTCTTACTCGTGGTTGATCCCTCGAGCATACACCATTCCATCTTTTGGTCTGACCAATACTATCACCTTGTTCACATAATGGCGGAATTCCAGTGATATGGAAATTCTGATGAGTTGTTGTTGAGCCCATCAGCAACATTTTATCTCCTCCATAATTCATGATGAACATCAGGCTAGCGTTGGAAACTTGTGTAAGCATTATCTTCGTGTTCCGCTCATGAAGCATATGTTCGGATGTAAGAAGTGACTTCCTCCAGTTCATGTGCATTTGATGCAAGTTGTCGCCGTGGATTCGAGAAAGTCAATGTTGTTTCCTTTGGAATCATCCCAAATCAGTCATGCATACGTGCGAAGTATTCTGTGGTTCGAAGACTTGCAACCTCCATTCTATATGTGTCCCTAGCACACCAAGCCACTGATTGATTTGTTCAAGGTTAATAAGTTCTAAGTGCTAGTCCCGAAGGTACCAGACGGATTTGTACAAAACTTCGATATCCTCTTGAACTCGGTAGTGTTTTATTATAAGACTACTTTGTGGTCATGTTTGTCTTGGACAACATGTTCACATGTTTGTAGCAGAACCGGCTCGTATTTTGGAGCGTACTACCGTAGTCCGTTCCCCGAGAATCTCGCAACGTCATCTCGTCGATTTGTGTTGCAAACTTTCGTTTTTCTTATTAGACTCGATGAGTCTGGAATATCCTGACACCAACCAGATCTGAATCTCAGCAGATGATGGTTGGAACGTTTTCCCAATAACTATAATATTGGTCTCTTTGTAACCCGGTAGAGTGGATGTCGTGGCCAACACATCTAGCCGGAAGACCCATTATTGTAGGCTCTTGATTGAGAAAGTTGGGTACCTCCCCATAAGGATTTCGTAGGATCTACTCCCTAGTTGTTCCTTATGGATTTTTGTGCTCCCGAAGTCCGACCCTTTTACTTGATGGTCTGGTTACCAAACCATTTCAATAAATGGATTACGCTAGCACATTAAGGAGAGCATTAGAAGCAGAGTGCTAAATGTCTCTCGGTCGATCATCCAGATTTTATTTCCTTGGCCTCGCTAAGGTGAAATCTGAGAAAGTGTTATCTTCCCTTGCATCTGCATCGTCTGTCAGTATTCATCGTGGTAGTACGTTGTGTTGCCAGGATCCTTGACACGGATGTTGGTAAAACCTGATGAATATGGAAATGCTCAAGTTCTTGAGAGCATGCACAAGCGCTAGGTGTTATCATCGGCACTAATTGGGATTGCTCTCAGTTTCCTCGGCAATGCTATGACCTTTCAAACAGTGAATTCACTCTCTATTGTTGGGTTCTTCCCCAGTTACCAGAATCACTCCCAGCATTTGCATTTTGTTCCCAGCTTGCACCGCCAATGTGCCATTCTACCATGGGTCTCTTCCATTTCCGGTGGTAAGAAAATTCATCCATTACGTTGTCTTCAACAAGGTAATCCACATCATCCAAGTCCGAGTTTGCCATTCTACCGACCCCCTCCAAACGATCGCTCGAGAATTGCCCTAGGCTGATATAGAGAGTCTCAATGATCTCTATATCAAAGGTAATTCTTTTTGCCACTTAAGGGGATATATCTACGAGTCACCATCCCTCAGGTGTCTCGATATGGTATCATGGCAACCCAACTCCTCGCTGCGTTGACAACCGATTACCACCTTCTTAAGCGTGAAATTGTTGTCTACCTAGTGAACCTTCGTCATCTGCTTCACTCCATTCCTATGGATGTGTGCTTCGTCTCTCAGCTCGAGAGATGTTGCTATGTCTCATTCCGTGGGTTAATCCTGAGTTGTTCGACCTTCGAGAAGAACAATTCTTTTAGGGTCTTTCCTTTCCTCTCGTTGTCATGTTAGTTGGAGTTCTCAGAGCAAGACTTCGAGACAATGATGGTGAACGAATCAACGTTCATTTGAAGTGCAACCTGGATCGTGAAGATTGTGCTAGTTTGCGTTCCCCCTTCACCTTACCCTACGCTTGAATCTCGGGACGAGATTTTTGTTTAGTGGGGGTGAGTTGTCACATCCCTAGTTTCGGCCTGACCTATGCTTGCTTCCATGTGTGCATCATGTTTAAATTCAAATGAAATTTGAATTGAGGAATTTTCAAAAGCCTCAGGAAACCTCTAAAAATAACCAACATTTAAATCTTCTCAAATGAGTCCAAGAAAATGTTCCTGTTATTCCATGGAAATATTGGTAAGAGGTAAAATTTAAACCAATATTTTTGGAGTCACAGAGATATTTATTTTGGCCATTTGAATTAATCCAATAACTATTTGCTTTGGATTTATATTTAATATATATTAAATATGACTCCAATAATTCTGGAAGTTTGTGAGTGGCTTTGTATATATTTTAGCAAGCCACATAAAAACCTACATAATTTATTAAAATGATTTAGTTGCTAAACTAAATCAAAACAGAGGAAGAAAAAAATAGAAAACAATAAGTAAAAGGAAAGAGCAGAAGAACTACCTGGCGCTCACCTCTCAGCCCACCTGGCCCAACTCCAGCTGGTGGCCCAGCCCGCCACCGCTACCCCCCTGTCGCCTTCCTCCTCTGCCAGGAGGACGTGCGTGCGGCCGACGCGCGCACGCACGCGCCCCGGCCACCTCCTTCCTCCTAGCCTGCCTGGCTCCCCCTCGTCGCGCCTAGACGACGCCAGCGCGACGCCTGGACGCCCTGGACCTTCCTCTCTCTCCCCCGAACGCTCTCCCCCTCCTCTGTTCTTTTCGCCCGAGCGCCTCCGTCGCCACCGACGCCGTTCGCCGCGGCCACAGCCACCGCCTCGCCTCCCCGACGCCTCCCAAAGCTCTGCCTCGACCTACTCTTCCTCCCCACCGCTCCAAGCAACAGCAGGAGCCCTGCAGTGACGCCATCGCCGTCGTCTTCACCGACGGGCACCGAAGATCGCCGGCCCGATTCTCCGTCTCCAGGTGGCCCCCGAGCCCACTGAGACGCGCTCTGCAACCACAGTGAGCTCATGGACCGACTCCCCCTCCTCTCCTGCTCGCGTTCTTGCTCTAGCTCCGTTCCCCACCTCCGCCGAAGCTCACCGCCACCACGGCCGACGAGCTCCATGCTCGTGTGAACCTGCAGCACCCACGGGTTCGCCCTGTTGTGCACCGTAGCGCCGTTTCCGCCAACGCCCGAGGTCCGGCAGCCGCTGAGCTCGACGCCGGCGAGGATTACGGCCACCCCAGCTCGCCCCGGTTGCACCGTTGGATGCGCGGGATCGCCAGCTTTCCGTAGAGCCCAACGGCGCCTCGAATGGTTCCCTGTATCGCAATCCCGAGCCGCCCCGCCGTTTCTGTCGTCGCCGGCGACAAGTCGCCGGCAGGTTTGACCTGATCGGCCCGGGGTTTGACCTCCCCTGACGTGTGGGCCCAGGCGCCTGCTTAATTAGTGTTAGGTCAGTTAGTGTTAATTAACTTAGCTAATTAGATGATCCACTAACATGCGGGCCCCGCCCGGCTAACCAAGTTAGTTAGGGTTAATTTTAATTAGGTTAGTTAGTCCAGACACTGACACGCAGGGCCCACAGGTCAGTTTGACCTGGACGGCGCCCGTTGACCTGCTGACGTCACTATGAGGTCATGCTGACGCAATAATTCCTTTCTGGAATTTAAATAAATCTTAAATGATTTAATAATTCCAGAAAATGTTCAAAACTTCAAAAATTCATAGTAATTCAACCGTAACCCCAAATGAAACAAATTATATATGAAAAATTATCAGAAAAATTCAAGGAACCCATCTGTACCATTTTCATGCATGCTTGAACAATGTTTGTCCTCTGTTTTGGAAAAAACAAATAAAGGGCATTTAAATAACCATATATGGAGTGGGAATTTGAATCATGTATTCAAACCAACTTCATTTAAATCATAGCTAGGTGCATTAGCCCAAAACACATTCATATTGCCATGTCATAGCATGCATCATATTGTGCATTGCATTGATCGTGTTTCTTCTGTGTTTGCCGGTGTTGTTCCCCCTCGATAGACGTTGTACCGACGATGTGATCGTTGACACTGATGAAGACTCAATGCTATCTTCAGAAGTGCCAGGCAAGCAAAACCCCCTTGTTCATTCCGATACAATCCTACTCTCTCGCTCCTGCTCTCTTTTATTGCATTAGGACAACAACAATTCAACTATTACTTGCTGCGGTAGTTGAACCCCTTTATCCTCTACATGACCTGTCATTGCCACAGTAAATAGATGAAACCCACTAGCATGAGTAGGAGTTGTTTGAGCCCTGTTGTGCCTACTCATTCATGTTTGTTTGTCATGCCTGCTATTGCTTAGAGTTGAGTCAGGTCTGATTCATCGGGAATGAATCAGAGGTGTGTGAACATGTCCTACTGTGTGTGAGCTAAGTGTGTGAATATGATTTGGTAAAGATAGTGGTGAGAGGCCATGTAGGAGTACATGGTGGGTTGTCTCATTGAAGCCGTCCTTAGGAACTGAGTTCTGTGTTTGTGATCCATGATTCAGCTACTACCATGCATTGGGCCCGAAACCAATGGACCCTCTCGGCTTCTTATTCACCCTACTTCTCTGTCCAGGAGTTGCAAGTAGTTTCTGGTGTTTGTAGCCTACTGGAGGCCGTGGACAGCGCTGACCGTAGGGGTGGGCTGTGATGCGGTAGGTACGTGGCACGGTGTACCCGATACCCGTTAGGTATCTCGGGAACCCTGCACACATCGTTTGGGGCTGTGAGCGAAACTCCGGCCGGATCTCCTCATGGATGGAACCCGAATAGGCTATAAACCTGGACTAGAGACTTGAGTGTTTAGGTAGGCCGTGGCCGACACCCACGTTGGGCTTCCTCTTGAAGGTTGCCGAGTACATGTCGTGTAAACGGTGGTAAGTGGTGAGAGCGTGTGTGAAGAAGTACACCCCTGCAGGGTTAACATCATCTATTCGAATAGCCGTGTCCGCGGAAAAGGACTTCTGGGTTGCTTATATCAGTTCATAGACAAGTGAAAGTGGATACTCTAAAATACGCAAGATAAGCGTGAGTGCTATGGATGGCGTTCTCGTAGGGAGACGGGAGCGGATCCATAGTGGTGTATTGGTTGGTGAATATGTGGACTCGTGTGCGCCACCTCAAAAGAGTTGCTTGCAATCGTAGTTTAGGATAGCCACCGAGTCAAAGCTGGCTTGCTGCAGTTAAACCCCACCATCCCCTTTGTTGATAATGATGCATATGTAGGTAGTTCTGATGTAAGCCTTGCTGGGTACATTTGTACTCACGTTTGCCTATTTTAAGTTTTTGCAGACAGACTTCGGTCTCGCTAGTAGTTCCACGTGGACTTCGACGTTTAGCTTGATACCTCAGCTACGATCTTGTGCCCTCGGTAGGATCTGGTAGATAGTCAGGCTTCTCAGCCTCTTTCATTTATAGTTGTCTGTACTCAGACATGATAGCTTCCGTTTGTGTTTTGACTTGTATGCTCTGAATGTTGGGTCATGAGACCTATGTTTGTAATATCTCGCTCCCCGAAGCCTATTGAATAAAATACTTGAGTCGTAGAGTCATGTTGTGATGCCATGTTGTATTTGCACATATCGAGCATATTGTGTGTATGATATTGAAATGCTTGGTATGTGTGGGATCTGACTATCTAGTTGTTTATCTTTAGTAGCCTCTCTTACCGGGAAATGTGTCCTAGTGCTTCCACTGAGCCATGGTAGCTTGCTACTGCTCCGGAACACTTAGGCTGGCCGGCATGTGTCCTTCTTCGTTCCTGTGTCTGTCCCTTCGGGGAAATGTCACGCAATGAATACCGGAGTCCTGTTAGCCCGCTACAGCCCGGTTCACCGGAGTCCTGCTAGCCCAGTGCTACAGCCTGGATTCACTCGCTGATGACCGACACGTTCGATGCTGGGTCATGGATGCCTGTCCCTGTAAGTTTGTGCCACTTTGGGTTTACGACTAGCCATGTCAGCCCGGGCTCCTTATCATATGGATGCTAGCGACACTATCATATACGTGTGCCAAAAGGCGCAAACGGTCCCGAGCAAAGGCAAGGCAACACCCGTGGGAATACCGTGCGTGAGGCCGCAAAGTGATATGAGGTGTTACATGCTAGATCGATGTGGCATTGAGTCGGGGTCCTGACAGGTATAGGCTATTGGATGATATTGGAACATGGGATTGGAACCGGCTGAAGCTGGAATTTCATCAGATATTTTATCCTATGCATTTGGTTTAACGTGATCGGAATTATATATATAATTTTTGGCCTCGTGAAGGAGAAAGTATGCTCAAGCTTGGGGGAGACTTAAATCTAGGATGCACACATTCCCCAATCATGAGCACTCAAGAGAAAATATTATACAAATTTTTTATGCTCGACTTTCTCATAATGATCAATCCATGCTCGATACTTCTTCTACTGGTTCCTTCGTAAAAATTTGGGTATAAATCTTGAGTTTGATTGTGTTAAATCTTTTATGAAAACTGACGCTTGTCATAAGATTAGTACTAAATATGGACTTGACTCTGAGATAGTAGCTACCTTTTGTGAATCATTTGCTGCTTATGTTGATCTCCCTAAGGAGAAGTGGTTTAAATTCCATCCACCTATTGAAGAAAATTATGAGGAACCTGTTATAGCTAAAGATGAAATAATTGTTTATAATGTTGATCCAGTTGTGCCCACTGCTTATATTCAGAAACCTCCTTTTCCTGTTAGGACTAAAGAACATGCTAAAGCTATAACTGTGGTTCATAAGAGTAATATTAGAACAACAAAACCCTCTGAACAAATTAAGATGTAACCTTATATTGCAATGGTTACAGATTTCTTGGTTGAGAATATTGATGGACATGTTATTTATTTCTATTTTGAGGCTGCTAGAATTGCTAAACCAGCTAGAAAGGCACGAGATATGTTAGATAAAAATAAGGGTTTTCTATTTTTGTGCCCCTGGTTCCTTAGTTGTGCTCAGTTTTTCCCACGCTCTAAACTTTTGCTCACTTTTCCCACTCCCTTGTCTGAAACACTCACAAATGCTCAAAATGGACGTTGCCATCAGATCAATGTTTGACCGTTAACTACTAACAAGTGGGGCTGCGTTGGACTTTTTTTCTTGGTCGTTGTTGGAGTCACCCCGCGTAGGGCAGATGGGCTGTGGTTCGATGGCTCAGTATGCTATGCATGGGGCATCTTTGACCTTGACCTACATGCATGCGCGCCGCTAGGATTCAGTGCTGCTGGCCACGGCCCACAACGCCGATGCAGACAACTGCTGGCCACGCGCAGCCGCTAAGAACTACTGGCAACAGCACCACCAAAGATAGCTGCTCGCCATGCTGCCGCCACACACAGCTATTGGTCGCGCGACTCAGCTCCGTCGCATTAACTCAGGGGAGCAACTTGCTGGCCATGCGTGCGCATACCTGTCAAAGTGCCTCGTTTCAATGCGTGGCCTCTTTTTTTAGTGTGAGCTCCTAAAGCAAGGGCATTACTAATGACGCACCCCTACGCACGCGCATTACGCAGGTCAAGGGCAAGGGCATGCATGCATACATATCAGTGCGCCTCATTTTAGTGTAGCAACACAACTATTTATACCACCCCATCGCGTGTACCTCTTCTAACACACTCTTCCATCTGCGTTGCCCTTCTCCTCTCTTTACCAAATTATCCAGAGCAAGATCCAATCGAAGATTCAGTAGTACGGGCCCACTTTTCTCCTGCCACCCACCATGCCGGAGCGGGGTTACCCCGTTGGCGTTGTGGTGGAGACCACACTTCGCGTGTGGGCGATCTTGAGGTGGCGGGGTGCTAGGGAGTTGGCCCAGCGAGTCCTCCATGCTGGCTTTGCCCACCTTCCCGCGGGCTCGCCGATCATGTTCCGTCTCGAGGAGATGCGCCCCAACGCTAGCTCACCGCGGACTATGCTCCTCGCCCACGTCACTAATCACTTCGACGCCTCTCCTCGGCAAGGTGTTTTGGTGTGGCTACGAGTTCATCGCATTCACGACCTACAACATCTTCACCGACGTCGAGAGCATCTTCCCCGCCAAAGACCGCATGCACACTCTCCCCTATTATCTAGGCGAGGAGGAGCACGCAGAGTGAAGATGCCAGTGGTGAAGGCCCGGGTGGAAGACAATGCAAAGACGATGATGAAGCAGCTGGGGAAGACGCGGATTTCATGTTTTGTTGCCCTAGCTAGCTATATAGTTTCAGCTAGCTAGCTAGGGTATTTATTACCCTCCTTATGTATTGTGCTTTGTTCGATTGTGTGTACCGCGTGAACTATAATCTAGCTACCCTTAGTTATATTAATGTTGTGCACGTGTTATATATGTCGCGTGTTATATATCTATATATGTCCTATATGTTATGAGTGTTATGTTAAGGGCTTATATTAATGTTGTGTGTTGTTATATTATTTATCCGAAGTATTGGCACGAATAGTAATTTTGTTTTCATGAATAAATACTGGTGGGGGTGTGTGATACGTCTCCAACGTATCTATAATTTTTGATTGTTCCATGCTATTATATTGCCCCTTTTGGATGTTTATGGGCTTTATTTTACACATTTATATCATTTTTGGGACTAACCTACTAACCGGAGGCCCAGTCCGTATTGTTTTTTTTTGCCTATTTCAGTATTTCGAAGAAAAGGAATATCAAACGGAGTCCAAACGGAATGAAACCTTCGGGAGCGTGATTTTTGAAATGAACATGATCCAGAGGACTTGGAGTGCAAGTCAAGAGGCAGCCGAGGCCTCCACGAGATAGGAGGGCACCCCCCCTAAAGGGAGCGCCCCCTGTCTCGTGGGCCCCTTGGGCGTCCACCGACATACTTCTTCCTCTTATATAAGCCTACATACCCCGAAAACATCCAGGAGCCAACGAAACACAATTTCCACCACCGTAACCTTCTGTATCCGCGATATCTCATCTTGGAGCCTTCGCCGGTGCTCCACCGGAGTGGGGAATCGACCATGGAGGGCTTCTACATCAACACCATAGCCCCTCCGATGAGTTGTGAGTAGTTTACCATAGACCTATGGGTCCATAGCTATTAGCTAGATAGCTTCTTCTCTCTTTTTCGATCTCAATACAATGTTCTCCCCTCTCGTGTGGAGATCTATTTGATGTAAACTCTTTTTGGGGTGTGTTTGTCGAGATCCGATGAATTGTAGGTTTATGATCAAGTTTATCTATGAATAATATTTGAATCTTCTCTGAATTATTTTATGTATGATAGAGTTATCTTTGCAAGTCTCTTCGAATTATCAGTTTGGTTTGGCCTACTAGATTGATCTTTCTTGCCATGGGAGAAGTGCTTAGCTTTGGGTTCAATCTTGCGGTGTCCTTACCCAGTGACAGAAAGGGTTGCAGGCACGTATTGTATTGTGGCCATCGAGGATAAAAAGATGGGGTTTATATCATATTGCTTGAGTTTATCCCTCTACATCATGTCATCTTGCTTAAAGCGTTACTCTGTTCTTATGAACTTAATACTCTAGATGCAGGCAGGAGTCGGTCGATGTGTGGAGTAATAGTAGTAGATGCAGGTAGGAGTCGGTCTACTTGTTACGGACGTGATGCCTATATACATGATCATGCCTAGATAATCTCATAATTATTCGCTTTTCTATCAATTGCTTGATAGTAATTTGTTCACCCACCGTAATACTTATGCTATCTTGAGAGAAGCCTCTAGTGAAACCTATGGCCCCCGGGTCTATCTCTTATCATACTTTCTTCCAATCTACTTTTATTTGCATCTTTACTTTTTGCATCTATATTATAAAATACCAAAAATATATTTATCTTATCATACTATCTCTATTAAATCTCACTTTCGCAAGTCGCCGTGAAGGGATTGACAACCCCTTTATTGCGTTGGTTGCGAGTTCTTTGTTTGTTTGTGTAGGTGCGTGGGACTTTTGAGGAGCCTCCTACTGGATTGATACCTTGGTTCACAAAAACTGAGGGAAATACTTACGCTACTATTGCTGCATCACCCTTTCCTCTTCAAGGAAAACCAACGCAAGCTCAAGACGTAGCAACAAGGATTTCTGGCGCCGTTGCCGGGGAGGTCTTCGCTCAAGTCAAGACATACCAAGTACCCATTACAAACCCATCTCCCTCGCATTTACATTATTTGCCATTTGCCTCTCATTTTCCTCTCCCCCACTTCACCCTTGCCGTTTTATTCGCCCTCTGTTTCCCATTCTCCTCCTCTCTCTTGCGCTTGCCTTTTTCTGTTTGCTTGTGTGTTGGATTACTTGTTGCCATGGCGCAAGATAATACCAAATTGTGTGATTTCTCGAATACCAATAATAATGATTTCCTTAGTACTCCGATTGCTCCTCTTAATGATGTTGAGTCTTGTGAAATCAATACTGCTTTGCTGAATCTTGTTATGAAAGATCAATTCGCCGACCTTCCTAGCGAAGATGCCGCTACTCATCTAAACAATTTTGTTGATTTGTGTGATATGCAAAAGAAGAAAGATACCGATAACAATATTGTTTAATTGAAGTTATTTCCGTTTTCACTTAGAGAACGTGCTAAAGTTTGGTTTTCGTCTTTGCCTAAAAATAGTATTGATTCTTGGAACAAGTGCAAAGATGCTTTTATCTCTAAGTATTTTCCTCCCGCTAAGATTATCACTCTTAGGAACCATATTATGAATTTTAATCAACTTGATCATGCGCATGTTGCCCAATCTTGGGAAAGAATGAAATTGATGCTTCGCAATTGCCCTACTCATGATTTGAATTTATGGATGATCATACAAAAATTTTATGCCGGTTTGAACTTTTCTTCTAGAAATCTCTTAGATTCGGCCGTGGGAGGCACGTTTATGGAAATCACGTTAGGAGATGCTACAAAATTTCTTGATAATATTATGGCTAATTATTCTCAATGGCACACCGAAAGATCTTCTAGTAAAAAAGTGCATGTTATAGAAGAAATCAATGTTTTGAGTGGAAAGATGGATGAACTTATGAAATTGTTTGCTACTAAGAATACTCCTCTTGATCCCAATGATATGCCTTTGTCAACTTTGATTGAGAATAACAATGAATCTATGGATGTGAATTTTGTTGGTAGGAATAGTTTTGGAAACAATGCTTGTAGAGGAAACTTTAATGCTAGACCGTTCCCTAGTAATTCCGCTAATAATTATGGAAATTCCTACAATAATTCTTATGGTGATTTTAATAATATGCCCTATGATTTTGAGAATAGTGTGAAAGAATTTATGATTTCTCAAAAGAATTTTAATGCTTTGCTTGATGAAAAATTGCTCAAAGTTGATGATTTGGCTAGGAACGTTGATAGACTTTCGCTTGATGTTGATTCTCTTAAACTTAGATCTTCTCCTCCTAAGCATGATATCAATGAGTCTCTCAAAGCCATGACAATTTCCATTGATGAGTGCAAGGAAAGAACCGCTAGATTGCGTGCTAAGAAAGATTGCTTTGTAAAGGCGTGTTCTTCTAGTTTCCATGAAAATAATGATGAGGATCTTAAAGTTATTGATGCGTCTCCTATTAGATCTATGTTTTTCAATATGAATCTTGATAATTATGGGACTGATGATGAGTCAACTTTACCTAGAAGGCGTCCCAAGAATTCAGAGTTTTTAGATCTTGATGCTAAATTTGGTAAAAGTGGGATTGGAGAGGTCACGACTTTAAATAGCATTGAACCCACTATCTCGGATTTCAAGGAATTTGATTATGATAATTGTTCTTTAGAAGGTTGTATTTCCTTGTTGCAATCCGTTGTTAATTTTCCTCATGCTTATAGTCAAAACAAAGCTTTTACCAAACACATTGTTGATGCCTTGATACAATCTTATGATGAAAAACTTAATTTGGAAGTTTCTATACCTAGAAAACTTAATGATGAGTGGGAACCTACTATAAAGATTAGAATTAAAGATCATGAGAGTTTTGCTTTGTGTGATTTGGGTGCTAGTGTTTCCACGATTCCGAAAACTTTATGTGATATTCTAGGTTTCCATGATCTTGATGATTGCTCTTCAAATTTGCACCTTGCGGATTCCACCATTAAAAAGTCAATGGGAAGGATCAATGATGTTCTCATTGTTGCAAATAGAAATTTGGTGCCCGTAGATTTTATCGTTCTTGATATAGATTGCAATCTTTCTTGCCGTATTATTCTTGGTAGACCTTTCCTTAGAACGATTGGCGCGATTATTGATATGAAGGAAGGGAATATTAGATTACAATTTCCATTAAAGAAAGGCATGGAGCACTTTCCAAGAAAGAAAGTCAAATTACCTTATGAATCTATCAGGTGTGCTACTTATGAATTTAGTGCCAAAGATGGCACTCGTTAGATCTATCTTCGCTTTTATGCCTAGCTAGGAGCGTTAAACGATAACGCTAGTTGGGAGGCAACCCAATTTTCTTTGTGTTTTTTGTTTTTGTTCCTGTTTAGTAATAAATCTTTCGTCTACCTCCTGTTTAGATGTGTTTTTATATTTTAATTAGTGTTTGTGCCAAGTAGAACCTATAGGATAACCTATGATGATAGTTGATTTGATTCTGCTGAAAAACAGAAACTTTATGCGCATGAATTTAGTTTTGTTAAATCACAGAAACGTGATTTTGTGTTGATTCTTTTTGATGCTGATCAATAGAAAAATCTTACAGGACTTCCTATTTTGGTAGGGTTTTTAGAGTTCCATAAGTTTGCGTTAGTTACATATTGCTACAGACTGTTCTGTTTTTGACAGATTCTGTTTTTCGTGTGTTGTTTGCTTATTTTGATGCATCTATGACTAGTAAATTAGTTTATAAACCATAGAGAAGTTGGATTACAGTAGGTTTAACACCAAAATACATAAAGAATGAGTTCATTACAGTACCTTATGTGGTGGTTTTGTTTTCTTTCACTAACGGAGCTTATAAGATTTCCTGTTGAGTTTTGTGTTGTGAAGTTTTCAAGTTTTGGGTAAAGCTTTTACGGACTACGGAATAAGGAGTGGCAAGAGCCTAAGATTGGGGATGCCCATGGCACCCCAAGATATTCAAGGATAGCCAAAAGCCTAAGCTTGGGGATGCCCCGGGAAGGCATCCCCTCTTTCGTCTTCGTTCATTGGTAACTTTACTTGGAGCTATATTTTTATTCGCCACATGATATGTGTTTTGCTTGGAGCGTCGTGTATTATATTAGTCTTTGCTTTTTAGTTTACCACAATCATCCTATCTATACACACCTTTTGGGAGAATCCTACTTGATTAGAATTTGCTAGAATACTCTATGTGCCTCACTTATATCTTTTGAGCTTGATAGTTTTTGCTCTAGTGCTTCACTTATATTGTTTAGAGCACGGCGGTGACTTATTTTTGTAGAAATTGCTAGTCTCTCATGCTTCACTTATATTATTTTGAGAGTATTTTAGAACAGCATGGTATTTTCTATGGTTATAAAATTGGTCCTAGAATGGTAGGCATCCAAGTTGGGTATAATAAAAACTATCATAGAAAGTGAATTGGATCCTATGATCAATTTGATACTTGATAATTGTTTTGAGATAGGGAGGTAGTGATATTAAAGTCATGCTAGTTGGGTGATTATGAATTTAAAGAATGCTTGTGTTGAAGTTAGCAAGTCCCATAGCATGCACGTATGGTTAAAGTTGTGTAACAAATTTGAAACATGAAGTGTACCTGGCTTGTGCATCCTTATGAGTGGCGCTCGGGGACGAGCGATGGTCTTTTCCTACCAATCTATACCCCTAGGAGCATGCGCGTAGTACTTGATTTTTGATGACTTCTAAATTTTTGCAATAAGTATATGAGTTCTTTTGACTAATGTTGAGTCCATGGATTATACGCACTTTTACCTCTCCACCATTGCTAGCCTCTTCGGTACCGTGCATTGCCCTTTCTCACCTTGAGAGTTGGTGCAAACTTCGCCGGTGCATCCAAACCCCGTGATACGATACGCTCTGTCACACATAAACCTCCTTATATCTTCCTCAAAACAGCCACCATACCTACCTATTATGGCATTTCCATAGCCATTCTGAGATATATTGCCATGCAACTTTCCACCGTTCCGTTCATCATCATCATGACATACTTTATTTTTGTCATATTGCCATTGCATGATCATGTAGTTGACATCGAATTTGTGGCCAAGCCATCATGCGTTATTTTTCATACATGTCACTCTTGATTCATTGCACCATCCCGGTACACCGCCGGAGGCATTCATATAGAGTAATATCTTGTTCTAGTTTCGAGTTGTAATTCATATGTTGTAATCAATGAAAGTGTGATGATCATCATTATTAGAGCATTGCCCAAAGAAAAAAAAAGAAAAAAAGGAAAGGCCCAAAAGAAAAGAAAAAAAGAAGAAAAGAAAAAAAAAGAAAAAAGAAAAAGAAAAAAAAGAAAATAAATAAAAAGGGCAATGTTACTATCTCTTTTTCCACACTTGTGCTTCAAAGTAGCACTTTGTTCTTCATGTAATGAGTCTCATATATTGTGCTTCAAAGTAGCACCATGTTTTTCATATAGTGAGTCTCTTAAGTTGTCTTTTTCATACTAGTGGGAATTTTTCATTATAGAACTTGCCTTGTATATTCCTACGATGGGCTTCCTCAAATGCCCTAGGTCTTCGTGAGCAAGCAAGTTGGATGCACACCCACTAGTTTTCTTTTGTTGAGCATTCATTTATAGCTCTAGTGCATCCGTCGCATGGCAATCCCTACTCCTCATGTTGACATCAATTGATGGGCATCTCCATAGCCCGTTGATTATCCTTGTCAATGTGAGACTTTCTCCTTTTTTGTCTTCTCCACACGATCCCCATCATCATATTCTATTCCACCCATAGTGCTATATCCATGGCTCACGCTCATGTATTGCGTGAAGGTTGAATTTTTTGAGATTATTTAAGTATGAAACAATTGCTTGGCTTGTCATCGGGGGTATAGAAGTTGGGAACATCTTTGTGTAACGAAAATGAAGCATAGCCTAACTATATGATTTCGTAGGGATGAACTTTCTTTTGCCATGTTATTTTGAGAAGACATGATTACTTTGATTAGTATGCTTGAAGTGTTACTATTTCTTTTATCAATATGAACTTTTATTTTGAATCATTTGGATCTGAACATTCATGCCACAATAAAGAAAATTACATTGAGAATTATGCTAGGTAGCATTCCACATCAAAAATTCTCTTTTTATCATTTACCTACTCAAGGACGAGCAGGAATTAAGCTTGGGGATGCTTGATACGTCTCCAACGTATCTATAATTTTTGATTGTTCCATGCTATTATATTACCCCTTTTGGATGTTTCTGGGCTTTATTTTACACATTTATATCCTTTTTGGGACTAACCTACTAACAGGAGGCCCAGCCCGTATTGCTGTTTTTTTGCCTATTTCAGTATTTCGAAGAAAAGGAATATCAAACGGAGTCCAAGCAGAATGAAACCTTCGGGAGCATGATTTTTGGAACAAACATGATCCAGAGGACTTGGAGTGCAAGTCAAGAAGCAGCCGAGGCCTCCACGAGATAGGAGGGCGCCCCCCCTATAGGGCGCGCCCCTGTCTCGTGGGCCCCTCGGGCGTCCACCGACGTACTTCTTCCTCCTATATAAGCCTACATACCCCGAAAACATCCAGGGAGCCAATGAAACACAATTTCCGCCGTCGTAACCTTCTGTATCCGTGAGATCTCATCTTGGAGCCTTCGTCGGCGCTCCGCCGGAGGGGGAATCGACCACGGAGGGCTTCTACATCAACACCATAGCCCCTCCAATGAGTTGTGAGTAGTTTACCACAGACCTACGAGTCCATAGTTATTAGCTAGATGGCTTCTTCTCTCTTTTTGGATCTCAATACAATGTTCTCCGCCTCTCTTTTGGAGACTATTCGATGTAAACTCTTTTTGCGGTGTGTTTGTCGAGATCCGATGAATTGTGGGTTTATGATCAAGTTTATCTATGAATAATATTTGAATCTTCTCTGAATTCTTTTATGTATGATTGAGTTATCTTTGCAAGTCTCTTCGAATTATCAGTTTGGTTTGGCCTACTAGATTGATCTTTCTTGCCATGGGAGAAGTGCTCAGCTTTGGGTTCAATCTTGCGGTGTCCTTACCCAGTGACAGAAAGGGTTGCAAGGCACATATTGTATTGTTGCCATCGAGGATAAAAAGATGGGGTTTATATCATATTGCTTAAGTTTATCCCTCTACATCATGTCATCTTGCTTAAAATGTTACTCTGTTCTTATGAACTTAATACTCTAGATGCAGGTAGGATTCAGTCGATGTGTGGAGTAATAGTAGTAGATGCAGGCAGGAGTCGGTCTACTTGTCACGGACGTGATGCCTATATACATGATCATGCCTAGATAATCTCATAATTATTCGCTTTTCTATCAATTGCTCGACAGTAATTTGTTCACCCACCGTAATACTTATGCTATCTTGAGAGAAGCCTCTAGTGAAACATATGGCCCCCGGGTCTATCTCTTATCATATTTGCTTCCAATCTACTTTTATTTGCATCTTTACTTTTTGCATCTATATTATAAAATACCAAAAATATATTTATCTTATCATACTATCTCTATTAGATCTCACTTTTGCAAGTGGTCGTGAAGGGATTGACAACCCCTTTATTGCGTTGGTTGCGAGTTCTTTGTTTGTTTGTGTAGGTGCGTGGGACTTTTGAGGAGCCTCCTACTGGATTGATACCTTGGTTCTCAAAAACTGAGGGAAATACTTATGCTACTATTGCTGCATCACCCTTTCCTCTTCAAGGAAAACCAACACAAGCTCAAGACGCAGCAGTGTGCAGCCATGAGAGCCCACAGCCGTACGTGCCTCCTCCTAGATCGGCTAATCTGTAAAAAAAATGAGATGGCGTGGAACAAAGTTTGGATTTAATTTCAGCCATATATATCATCCAAACAAAGCTAGAAAAGAATATTCGCTTGTAATGCTAAATTTGTGGGGTTTATATATTGCTACATAGTATACTCATTTGGCCATATCTCACTATTATTGGGCCAAATATATTGAGCCAAACTATTTATTGAATTCAAATAGTTATCAAAAAATAATTAAATTCTCACTATTTGAACCAAACTATTTATTGAATTCTCACTATTATCGAATTCATCTCATTGGGCCATATCTCACTACTATTATTGGGCCAAATATATTAGGCCAAAAGAGGTAGAAAAGTGTGATGGTGTCTATTTGAAGTCTCACTATTTATTGAATTAATCTTCATATTTTTACATGAAGATGAGTCAATCCAATAGTATACTCATGAGCTAGCTAGCCATGGCCCCCACATACAATTGGCATAATTCAACACAAATATAAAGAGTTTGGAAATATCAAAGCAACTCTCATAATTATACACATAATGATGATAACACAGTCATAAATAATCCATTACATCTGATAAATGAAGAAACACTAATATAGTTCAACACACAAATGATCTTTGCCCAGTAACAAAGATTCTACTCATCACAGGTATATTTTATCTTCTTGATATTTGCCGTGAACCCTTCTTTTGGTGTTAGCAGATCTTCAATCATGTACTCCAGCCTCTTCTTATCTTCCTTGACCTGATCCCTTTCCTTCTCTGCTTTCACCAACAAAAAACTGTGCATGCTGGTAGTTGATGCATCAAGCTTCTGCTCCTCCTCCAATGTAGCTCTTGCATCAGCTAGAGCTTCTTCAGATTTGGCCTTCATGGCTAGTGTCACCTGATTTTCCTCAACCATTTGCTTAAGCTCATCTTGGGCATTCCTCACGTCATGGTGAAGCTTCTCAATCTCATCTGTGAACTTAAACCTTGTTTCAACATTGTTGAAGGCATCATGAACTCTACCATCTCTCCCTTCAGTGTACATTTCTCATAGCTTCGACATGGATTTAATTAGTGGACTCGACCACACAGGATCAACCCATTGCACAAAGTCACATTTGTCTCCAACTTACAATATATATGAGAGAGAAGAATCTATTAGGAAATTACACAATAAAAACTTAATTTGAATTACTGTAAATAAGTTCACAGACCTCTCCTGAACAGGCCAAGAACATCCTGCCAGTCCAACACCCTTCAAAACCAACAAATTTGGAGGGCACGGAATTGCATTTACAACAGATAGGCTTATCTCCATCATCGGCTAATCTGCTATAATCAGAATCGTACATTGTATTTGGAACCTAACAATACAAATACCCATAGTAAATAGGGTTTCCCTAGTAAATAAACGGAAATCAATGCTGAAATAAAAATCCCCAAATCGATATGAACCCTAACCGTAGATTAACGAGAATGCAACACTTATGGTGCCAAGGGAGTTCGGGTCGATGGAGAATTATTTGCCATCGCCCCACGAAACCATGTCATCCTTGAGTGGTTACAGGAGATCTACGATGCTGTGGTGATGGTAGGCGACGAGCAAAATGGTAGGGGAGAGGACGGGGACCGGAGCTGGAGTAGAGGAGGGAGAAGATGATGTGGGAAACATGCCCCAGATGTCATTGTGATCGTCGGCCCCACACACGGCCCAGTCGCCAGCCTCTCACGGATTTCCTAGTCATACGCGACTAATCATGTCAAAGAGACCAGCCTCTCACAGATCAACTCGCCGGTCCTTCTAGAATACCATATCTAACGGATCTAGTTCGGCGCTAGGGTATGATCGAACGGTTGCAGTTCGGTGCTAGGGTTTGGAGGGGTTTGGAGATGGTCAACGGGGTTTTTGTAGGGTTTGACCAACATTCAAATGGGCATAACCAATTCAAAAAAATCGAAAAAATACAAAACCAGCGCACATAGTCGTTTCAAGTGACATACCGTCGATAAAAAAAATATAAACTTGGTATGTGGTTAGTTTTATGAAAAATCCTTCACAAAACTTAGCTAGCTCGAACGTTGTTGCACAAAGTTCAAGGCGCAAGTGAGAGGGGTTTAGGGTTTTGAATTAAAAAAATCAATAAAATCAGAAATGCTTCATTATGGAGTGACTAAGGAGGATCTAAACTTACTTTTCATTTTCATATTTTAAACGTGTTTTCTAATGGTTTCTAACAGTGTAACTAATTAAAAAAATCAAGAAATGGACATTAATTCAATAAGTAGTGAGACTTCAGATGGACATTATATAGATTGAATAGGTCTTAATAAAAATTATTTGGCTCATTTAGACAAGGTGAAAAAATTGATGACAAATGAGGATGTTTACCCTAGCTTTGCAGCTCATTTTGAGCATTCAGAGCTCGAGAGCACATTTCGAGGATTTGGAGCTTCGGAGCTCATTTGGAGCCTAGGATCTCATTTTGGAGCAAATGTATAATAGTTCATAAAACAATGCAACATCACACACAGAGCAATGGACTTCAAATGTTGGTTCAAATTTGAAATTTGCCTTAAATTTAAAATTTGCCTCAAATTTGAATTCTACCACAAATTTGACATCAAGGTACATATATCATTTTGCATTACTACACCTTACAAGTTTTCACACTAGTTCAAAGATCAAATTCAAATATTTGACTGGCTCCTTGTGTTCGCAGATGGCTTAACTGTCTTCATACTGGTTTCTCTAGATGGGATATTCTGTGGCATGGTCTTCATCCTTTTGATCTTCACTTGGGATAGCTGCTCCTGGTTTCCCGAGCACTTGATGACCAGTTGAGAATCATCTGTTGGGTCCATAATCTTTAAAGGAATGACAGGAACCATGTCTTGCTCCTCTCTTATAGCTTGAAAACCATCATAAGCCATGGCTTCAAATTCTGCATCAGATGATGGTTCAACGGAAGTTTCTTCCTCTCTAGGCCTTTTCTTTCCTTTATCTCCACCTATCCTAGAGATGGGTTAAACAAAAATAAGATTAGGGATAAGCCATCGATAAAAAAGAGAACATATGCATACAAAAAAGGAAGCCTGCACACATACCAAGATGCCGGTGCTTCTACTACACACATACCAAGATGCCGGTGCTTCTCTTCTGCTGCTGCATTCTGCTTTGCATTTGCTCCTGCCCCATTGTTCCTCTTATCCGAATGATGCATCCAATAGATTGGTACAAAGCCTAGCAATATGCCCTAGGGTTCCACATTTTTTGCACTTACGCTGTATTTTTACACGACCCTCTTCACCTGCTCTCATCCTGCTCTTCCTTGGTCTTCCTGGTGGTTTAGTAAGTACAGGAGCACATAGTTTGAACCCTGGATCTACTCTATTCCATTGGCCTTTTCCCAAGAGTGGAGGTACATTGTCAGCATAAGAAGCCTGAAATTTCGCGACAGAGAAATATTCAGAGCAATACTGATCAACTTCACCATCTTCACCCCAATAATAGTCATGAGATGTAGGGCATTATGCATGGCTTCCCATGAATTTGCCATTGCCTACAACTGCGTTCCCTAGTTGCTAGGTTCACTGGCTACCTCCATTCCCTATTTTTAGTGTCAGTATATGTTACCAAAGCCTTGTATTTCGATGGTCTAATGCATTTCATCTTCAGTCCTCTTGCCTTGGCATGCAATGCCTTAATCAGAGATGGGAGCATAACATGGCCAATGTTTTGTGTTTCAGCAATTCTTTTACGAAGAGACATCTTTATCAGGATCATCTGCCTTATCTTATCAAATGCTTGCCACAACAATGGCCATTCCACTGACTTGACCTTTGCATTGAAGCACTCTGCAAGGTTACTGGTCACATAGTCTACTTTGCAGATTTCATTGAATTTTCTTCTTGACCACACTATTCCATGATGTGCTTCCAAGTACTCCTTCACCTCATGATTGTGACCATACAAGACTCTCAAATGGTGCTCATGCTTCCTCAAGATGCATGTGTATGATGTTGTCCATAGGTTCTCATCATAAACTTTACCTCTGAATTTCTTTTTAAAATTCTACGCTAGGTGTCGCATACATTCCTTATGCTCTGCTAAGGAATACAATTCCGACTGCAGTCTCTAAACCCTTGCAAGCATCTGTGTATATAGCTAAACCTGGGGGTGTACCTATAATGTTGCACAACTGCTGCAGAAACCAGACCCAACTTTCCTCGGACTCTGCCTCACACCAAATACAAATGGGAATAGCCAGTTGTGTCCATCAACTACAGAAGCTACTACTAGTTGTCCTCTCCATCTCCCTTTCAAAGCAGTTGCGTCGATAGCCAAATAGGGCCTGCAACCATCCAGAAACCCTGCCAGTAAGCCTTGAAACAAACAAAAGCACTCCTAAAGCACTCCTTCTCAAATGACTACTCTCTTATTTTGTATGAAACTGTATGCTTGTCAATCTCTACAACACTCCCTGAACTAGCCATCTCCACTTTAGCTTTATAAGTGTAAAGCAACTGAAAACTGTCATTCCATGGACCATTTATCCTGTCAAGAGCCATTTCCCTACCATAAAAAAATCCTCATGTAAGGTATATCAATTTTGCTCTTCTCAAAAAGCTTCCCATGGAGTGTTGTTGGACCAAATGTTGGTGTTTCTCTCAACCAATCCAAGATTGCATCTGCCACCCACCTAGTCTTTGCTAGCTTTGTTTTGGTCTTTCCCGCTCCCCGTCTAGGTGGACAAGTGTGCCGGTGGGTTTTGTTTTATCTGAAACAAAATAACGTAAAATTAAGGAACATTACACAATGATCTGAAAATATAATGGATCAATAAACTGAAATCCACAATGAGGTGTAATACCTGAATCAATTTCTCTTTCGCATACGGGATGCATGCATACTCCACCTACACCTATCATATGGGCAATGAACAGTGAGCCTTATTGGCTCATCCTATCAATCACATAATTATTTTCAGTGAGAATGCAATATGTAGTCACTTCATTACGATAGTCCACTATTTATTCAAATATGGTTCCTGGAGTAAGCTGAGGATCTTCCCTATTCCACTCAATTGTTGGCATGTCGTCACCATCGTATTCATCTAATATAGCACGACTACTAAGCTCCTGGAGTAAGCCATTAGTGTTTGCATCCCTCTCTTCATAGTCAATGGCATCAAATATAGCACGACTACTAAGCTCCTCTAGATATTCATCTTCCATTGCCTGTTGACTGACTGTATATACCAGTTTAGGGTAAATCATCTCATTCTCATCATCAAGTCGAGGTACTTCCTCGTCAGGCTCCGCGGCAGCACTGACGGCAGCAGAAGAGGCAGCAGACATGTTGTGGCTTTCAGAACCACTAGTTTTACTTAGTCTCGACCTAAAAGGAGTGTCGGGTGCTCGCTATTATCAGAGACAGATGATGCATGAACACTCTTCCCCTTGTCTCGTTCTTTGCGTTGCTGAAGCACCTCAATACGGGTTTTATCGAAACATCTGTCAGCATTCAAACTAAATAGCAATTCCAGATGCTCGTCACAAGTTAGTGGGAGAAATGTTTGCTTGATGCTATTGAAATATTTCAGTTCAACAACATCGACAGAGCTCCAGTCATACGCGGAACAGAGTGCATCACAAAAATCTTTAAAAGAAATGCTGGTTTCTGCCACCTTCGGGTAGAAAAATCCAGAGATCATATGCAGTTTAGTACCACGTAGGCCACTAGTTCCCATTCTAACCACCAATCGAAAAGCAAGCGCAAGATCAATCCTATTTGATCAAAATAAAGGGTGAAAAAATAAGCAACCCAAATTGGTACAATGCAAGTGAGTAGTGGTCAAATACCGCGTAATTGACGAGTTTTCTCATAAATTCTAGGGCAAACGATGCTTACCCAGATGGAATCCATGAATTATCCGCCTCCGATTCGACCCAATCATCTCCACGGTCGATGGGCCGGAGGTCTTCTACCCCCGACATCGCATCTTAATCCTAGATTGGGAGAGGGGTTGATGTGGCAGAGGCGCGGCATCACCGACAGACGAAATAGGGTTAGAGGGTGGAGGGCACGATGGCAGCGGCGGAGCAGGTGGCGGTGCGGGAATGGCTCGATCTATTTCAGACAAGCTACTTTGATGTGTCTCCTTGTGGCCCCAATCGTCAGCACATAACGGTCAAAGGAGGACCCCACTCGACAACAGTTAACGGTCAAGCCATTGACCCGGCGACAAGTGTCCAGTTTGACCATTTGTGAGAGTTTCAGACAAGAGTGTGGGGAAAAGTGAGCAAAAGTTTAGAGCATGGGGACAACTGAGCACAACTAAGGAACCAGGGGCACTATCATAAAAAAACCCTAAAAATAAACTGATAGTTGGTATGCCTGTTGTCTATGCTAAAAGTGGAGATCATTGCTATCATGGTTTATGTGATATGTGTGCTAGTGTGAGTGCTATTCCATTTTCCTTGTATCAAGAAGTTATGAATGACATTGCACCTATTGATAAAGAAGATATTGATGTTACTATTAAGCTTGCAAACATAGATATTATTTCACCGCTTGGGATTGTTAGGGATGTTGAAGTCTTGTGTGGCTATATTAAATGCCCTACTGATTTTGTAGTACTTGGATCAGAACAAGATAATTTTTGTCCCGTTATTTTTGGTAGACCTTTTTTTGATACAGTTAATGCTGAAAGAGATTGTGTTAAAGAAAAGGTTAGAGTTAAATTGGTGAGTTTAATTTCTCCAAATTTAGTAAACAACCACATGATTAAGAATTATCTAGTAAAGATGAAATTATTGGTCCTGCTTTTGTTGTTGTTTCTCCTACTTATCCATTAGAACAATATTTGCTAGACCATGAAAATGATATGCATATGAATGAAAGGAATGAAATAGATGAGATAGCCTTTACACAAGCACATACACTTAAGTATAATTTGCCTCTTGAAACTCTGGGAGATCATCTCCCACCTAAGAGTGATCTTGTGTTTGAATTAAAGAAACTATCTAATACATTGAAATATGCCTATCTTGATGATTAGAAGATATACACTTTTATTATCAGTGCTAACCTTTCATAACCTGAAGAAAAGAGATAGCTTAGAACTCTGACGAATCGCCCTGCTGCTATTGGATATACTCTCGATGATCTTAAGGGTATTAGCCCACTCCATGCCATCACAATATTAATGTGGAGCCTGATGCTAAATCAGTCATTGATCGTCAATGTTGTCTGAATCCTAAAGTGAAGGATCTTGTGAGAACTGAAATATTAGTGTTTCTGGAGGCATGTCTAATTTATCCTATACCTGTTCATTGTGTCATAAGAAAGGAGGCATTATTGTTGTTCCTAATGATAGAAATGAACTTATCCCACAAAGAATTGTAACTGGTTATAGGATGGTGATTGATTTTAGTAAATTAAATAAATCTACTAGAAAAGATCATTACCCCTTGCCTTTTATGGATCAAATGTTAGAAAGATTATCTAATCATGTACACTTTTTTTCCTTGATAGATATTCTGTTTTTTCTGAAATACCTATTTCAAAAGAAGATAAAGAGAAAACCACATTTACTTGTCCTTATGGAACTTATGCCTGTAGACGTATGCCTTTTGGTTTATGCAATGCACCTGCTACCTTTCAAAGATGTACAGCTGCTATATTCTCCAATTTTTGTGAAAAGATTAATAAGGTATTCATGGATGATTTTTTCCGTTTACGGAACCTCTTTTGATGATTGCTTAAGCAACCTTGATCGAGTTTTGCAGAGATGTGAAGAGACTAATCTTGTCATGAACTGGGAAAAGTGCCACTTTATTGTGAATGAAGGTATAGTCCTTGGGCATAAAATTTCTAAAACATGTATTGGGGTAGATAAAGTTAAAGTGATGGAATTGAGAAAATGTGTCCTAAAGATATCAAAGGTATAAGAAGTTTCCTCGGTGATGATGGTTTCTATAGAAGTTTCATTAAAGATTCTCTAAAATTTATAGGCCTCTTACTAATCTTTTGCAAAACAATGTTCCATTTGTTTCTGATCATGATTGTGTACAAGCCTTTGAAATAATTAAGAAAGCCTTAACTTCTGCACCCAGTGTTTAACCACCTGATTGGAAGTTACCATTTGAAATTATGTGTGATGCTGGCGATTATGCTGTAGGTGTTGTTCTAGGTCACATAGTTGATAAGAAACTGAATGTTATTCATTATGCTACTAAGACATTGGATAGTGCTCAAAGAAATTATGCTACTACTACGAAAGATATTTTAGCAGTTGTGTTTGCATTCGATAAATTCAGACCATATATAGTCGATTCTAAAGTTACTATTCACACCGATCATGCTGCTATTAAATATCTTATAGAAAACAAAGATGCTAAACCTAGACTGATTATGTGGGTTCTTTTATTACAAGAGTTTGATTTGCATATTGTTGATAAAAAAGAAGCTGAGAATCCTGTAACAGATAACTTGTCTAGGATAGAAAATGTTCTTGATGACCCACCACCTATTGATTATAGTTTTCCTAATGAGCAATTAGTTGTTATAAATGCTTCTACTTCTCGTAATAATCCTCGGTATGCAGATTATGCTAATTACATTGTTGCTAAATATAGGTGAACTAGGACATGTGTCATAATATTGAACAAGGATGGTGGGAACACCAACTTGAAACTGACAAGACATTGGACCAAATCATTCTGTAACCTTGGTAGGATTTATGAATAGATTACCTTCTCAGAAATTTCATTGAGGATTACACATAGCTTCACAATGGCTAATCGAACATTTTCTGGTAGAAGCCCCCACAATGCAACCAGAAGAAGTTGTGTCATAATCACGTGGCAGTCATGAGACTTTAGGTTCTAGAATTTTTTCTCAGCCATATTTATTATTCCCTTTATATTCGACGAGAAGCCAGATGGGACCTTGATACTGAGCAGGCATTCAAAAAATATTTACTTCTCTGCTTTGGTAAGAGCATAGCTAGCAGGACCTTGATACTGCTTTGGATGCATGCCATCTTTTTCGTTCATAGGTTGCTAGTCCTCGCGTGCCTCTGGTGTATCTTTTGTCTTCCCATACACGCCCAAGAAGCCTAGCAGGTTCATGCAAAGATTCTTCGTCACGTGCATCACGTCGATTGCAGAGCGGACCTCTAGGCCTTTCCAATAGGGTAGGTCCGAAAATATAGATTTCTTCTTCCACTTGGGTGCGTGTCCGTCAGCGTCATTCGGAACAGATTGTCCGCCAGGACCCTTTCCAAACATTATTTTTAAATCCTTGACCATATCAAGTATATGATCACCAATACGGTGGCAAGGCTTCTTCCAGTGATTTGCCTCACCTTTGAAATGTTGCCTTTCTTTCTTAAGGCATGCTTGATCGGATGAAATCGACGATGTCCCAGGTACACATTCTTCTTACATATGTCCAAATATATACTTTCAATCTCATCTAAACAGTGTGTGCATGCGTTGTATCCCTTGTTTGTCTGTCCAGAAAGGTTACTAAGAGCAGGCCAATCATTGATGGTTACAAACAACAATGCTCGTAGGTAAAATTCCTATTGTTTGTGCTCATCCCACACACGTACACCTTAGATATCCCACAACTATAAAAGTTCTTCAACTAATGGCCTTAGGTACACATCAATGTCGTTGTCGGGTTGCTTAGGGCCTTGGATGAGCACTGGCATCATAATGAACTTCCACTTCATGCACAACCAAGGAGGAAGTTTATAGATACATAGAGTCATAGGTCAGGTGCTATGATTGCTGCTCTGGTCCCCAAAAGGATTAATGCCATCTGCACTTGAACCAAACCATAAGTTCCTTGCGTCACCTGCAAAGTCTGGCCACTTTCTCTCCATTTTTTTCCACTGCGAACCATCAGCGGGTACTCTCAACTTCCAGTCTTTCTTACGGTCTTCTTTGTGCCATGGCAACAACTTGGCATGCTCTTTGTTTCTGAACAGACGTTTCAACCGTGGTATTATAGGAGCATACCACATCACCTTGGTAGGCACCCTCTTCCTGGGGCACTCGCCCTCAACATCACTAGGCTCATCTCGCCTGATCTTATACCGCAATGCACTGCATACCGTACATGCATTCAAATTCTCGTACTCCTCACCGCGGTAGAGGATGCAATCATTAGGGCATGCATGTATCTTCTGCACCTCTAATCCTAGAGGGTAGAGAACCTTCTTTGCTTCGTACGTACTGTCAGGCAATTCGTATCCTTTGGCAGCTTCTTCTTCATTATTTTCAGTAGCTTCCCAAATCCCTTGTCAGATACACCATTTTTTGTCTTCCATTGCAACAATTCCAGTGCGGTACTGAGCTTTGTGCTGCCATCTTTGCAATTTCAGTACAACCTTTTCTTGTGCTCCTCTAACATGCGATCGAACTTCAACCTCTCCCTTTCACTTTCACATTCTCTTTGTGCATTAACAATGACCTGGCAAAGATCATCAGTGTGCACATATGGTGCCTCTTGATCTTCAGCTTCCCCCATTGCAGTATCATCATATTCAGGGAACATAGGATAGTTGTCATCATCCTCTTCTTCTTTACTGTCTTCCATCATAACCCCTCTTTCTTCGTGCTTGGTCCAAACATTATAGTGGGGCATGAAACCCTTCTCAAGCTGGTGGAAGTGAAGGGTTTTCGAGGAAGAATAATCCTTTGTATTCCCACAGACAGTACATGGACAATACATAAAACCATTCTGATGGTTTGCCTCAGCCACGTCGAGAAAAATTATGCAGGCTTGCAATGTAGTCGGAGGTGCGTCGGTCACCGTACATCATTGCCGGTTCATCTGCATGCATTATATAATTAAGTATATCAAAAACCATTATAGAACAGTATGAATAGAGAAATGACCAAATTAATACAAGATTATCATCACATTAAAACTAAAGTACAGTAGTGATCAAATGTTATTACTGAAAAAATAAATACATAAAGTTCATCATAGTTCTCATAGAACAACATACAACTATATAGAGCATGTAATTAAAACATACATTCAAACTAACATACAACTATGTAAAATATTTAAATGCAACAACAAATGCGAGCAAAATCGCAACTAAGGTAACCATTGATCCAACCGCATAATGATACCAAGCCTCTTTATCAATGGCATATTTTCTAATCTTTCTAATCTTCAAGCGCATTGCATCCATCTCGATCTCGTGTAGATCGACGTCATCGGCAACATGCAACTCCAATTTCATCTTATCTTCTTCAACTCTTTCTAATTTTTCTTTTAAAAAATTGTTTTTTAACTAAATTTACCTCTCAACAAGAGGGTCAGTTTGAATTTCCGGTTCACATACCTCCTAGATAAAGACATCTATGTCAAGTTGGTCGGCATAATTGTCATAAACACTAAATGAAACAAATAGTTATAAAAGATAATATACCACATCCAAATCATAGACCGGACGAGAGCTGATGGGGGCGAATACCAAAACCATGGCACTATATAATAACAAACAATAATACAAGTAAGAAAATTATACAAGTAGCTATATAAATCATACAAGTAAGGTTTTTTTCTTAAAAAATATAAGAACAAGAGGCTCACCACGGTGGTGCCGGCGATGAGATCGGCGCGGGCGATCGACAGCGGTGAGGATGGGGACAGGGACAGGATGACACCCTACACATGTGCAATCTAAGAAGTTAATTTAAGCTCAAATTGTGCATCTAAATAAAATAAACTCCCACATACACTCCTCCACTAAAATCCACAAACCACTCTACTTCTAGAGTATTTGAAATGAGCTAAACTAGCAGTGAGAGATGAAAGGATGAAGTTGCTAACCTTTTTTAGAATACATGGATAGTTGGTGCACCGCCAATTCTAAACAAATCTTGGCGAAAATGAAGCTTGGAGGTCGAGCTTGGACGATGAACAAAGGAAAGTTTAAGTGTGGCTTGGGCATTTCATCAAATGCCTCATGTGCATAGGAAGTGAGAACAGAGTAGCACACACCTACCACCTTCTGTGAGGCAAAAACAGAGGAGAGGGCGGGGAGGGGCGGGGGTATATATAGGCAAACTTATAGTCCTGGTTGGTGTCTAAAACCAGGACTGAAGACAGACCTTTAGTCCCTATTGGAGAAACCAACTGTGACTGAAGGGAGACAACCCCATTAGTCCCGGTTGGTGTCTTCAACCGGGACTAAAGGTACCATCTGAACCGGGACTGGTGCCTGCCGAGCCCCGGCCAGCGTCCTAGCCGCTCGAATAGGGACTGATGCTCACATTAGTCCTGGTTCATAAGGCGACCGGGACTATTGATCTGGTCTAGCCAGAACCAAAGCCCTGTTTTCTACTAGTGGTGGACTGCATGGTTTTTGTATGTTGTGGGAATTGCGCGATGTATTACTCAGGTACAATTGCAGGTATATATGATGTACAACGGTGGACCACGACCTCAACTATACAAGGAAACTAGGAGGTGGGCCCAATACACAATAACACCC
>NC_041383.1:270102160-270103979 GCF_002162155.2 Triticum dicoccoides | reverse complement strand
GTCAAAGCAGCACCATTGCTGACACAAAGACTGGACAGAAACTCCTCAAATGACGCTGTAGGCAAGCCCTTGGTCATGATATCTTCAAATTGTAGGGAAGTAGGAACATGTAGAACACGAATATGGCCAAGAGCCACCCGTTCCTGAACAAAATGTATATCTAACTCAATATGCCTAGTCTGGCGATGATGAACCGGGTTGGCAGAGAGGTAGACCGCCGAGACGTTGTCGCAGTAGACCACCGTAGCACGATCGACAATACATGAGAGCTCCTAAAGAAGCTGGCGAAGCCACGAACACTCGACGACGACGTTGGCCACAACACGATACTCAGCCTGAGCACTGGAGCGAGAGACCGTCGGCTGCCGCTTGGATGACCACGAGATGCGCGAGGGTCCAAGGAAGACACAGTAGCCCAAAGTGGAGTGACGAGTGTCGGGGCAGCCCGCCCATTCGGCATTGGAGTAGGTGGTGAGGACGATGTCGGTGGAGGCGTGAAGCGTGACGCCGATGTCCATAGTGCCACAAACATAGAGGAGAATCCACTTGATAGCGTCCCAATGAACGTCCCGAGGAGCATGCAATGAAGATACACCTACTGAACTGCATACTGGATCTCCGGTCAAGTAAGAGTGAGGTACTAGAGAGCCCCAACAATAGACCGATAAAAGGAAACAACCAAAGCAGGAGAACCATCTGAGGCAGAGAGCTTGGCCTTCGTATCAATAGGCATAGCAGCGGCTTGCAGTTAAGCATGCCAGCGCGATCCAGAAGCTCATGAGCGTACTTCCTCTAGTGAAGGAAGAAGCCATCCGGACGACGCACCACCTCAACACCGAGGAAGTAGTGCAAAGGACCCAAGTCCTTGGTGCCGAACTCAGTGCGAAGACGGTCAGTGAGCTAACTAAGAATACCAGCCGTACATGCCCTTAGGATGATGTCGTCGACATAAAGGAGCAAATATGCAGTGTCGGAGCCCTGGTGATAGACGAACAGTGATGCGTCCGAGCGGGTAGAGCGAAACCCGAGCTGGTGCAAAAACGTCGTGATGCGCTGGTACCAAGCGCGGGGAGCCTGCTTGAGGCCGTATAAGAACTGCCAGAGCAGACACACGTGTCGGGATGTGCCGGATCAACAAACCTCCTGGGTGCTACCTCTTGAGCACTGCGTTGGTTTTCCCTTGAAGAGGAAAGGGTGATGCAGCAAACTAGCATAAGTATTTCCCTCGGTTTTTGAGAACCAAGGTATCAATCCAGTAGGAGGCTCCTCAAAAGTCCCACGCACCTACACAAACAAACAAGAACCTCGCAACCAACGCAATAAAGCGATTGTTAATCCCTTCATGGTAACTTGCAAAAGTGAGATCTGATAGAGATAATAAGATAAGATAAATATTTTTGGTATTTTTATGATATATATTGGAAAGTAAAAGATGCAAATAAAAGTAGATTGAAAACTTATATGATAAAAGATAGACCCGGAGGCCATAGGTTTCACTAGTGGCTTGTCTCAAGATAGCATAAGTATTACGGTGGGTGAACAAATTACTGTCGAGCAATTGATAGAAAAGTGCATAGTTGTGAGAATATCTAGGCATGACCATGTATATAGGCATCACGTCCGCAACAAGTAGATCAAAACGATTCAGCATCTACTACTATTACTCCACACATCGACCGACTCCTGCCTGCATGACTTCAAGCATACTAACAAAGTAATCATGTCTTCTCAAAATAGCATGGCTAAAGAAAGTTCATCCCTACAAAATCATATAGTTTGGTCATGCTCCATTTTCGTCACACAAGAATGCTCTCATCTT
>NC_041383.1:270082162-270101854 GCF_002162155.2 Triticum dicoccoides | reverse complement strand
AATCTCAAACTTTTTTCAACTTTGACGCAATACATGATCGTGAGCCATGGATATAACACTATGGGTGGAATAGAATATGATGATGGAGGTTGTGTGGAGAAGACAAAAAAGAAGAAAGTCTCATGTTAACGAGCCTAATCACGGGCTATGGATATGCCCATCAATTGATGTCAACATGAGGAGTAGGGATTGCCATGCAACGGATGCACTAGAGATATAAATGTATGAAAGCTCAACAAAAGAAACTAGTAGGTGTGCATCCAACTTGCTTGCTCACGAAGACCTAGGGCATTTTGGGGAAGCCCATCATGGAATATACAAGCCAAGTTCTATAATGAAAATTCCCACTAGTATATGAAAGTGAAAACAAATGAGACTCTCTATATGAAGAACATGGTGCTACTTTGAAGCACAAGTGTGGAAAAAGATAGTAACATTGTCCCCCTTTTTTATTTTCTTTTTCTTTTTCTTTTTTTGGGCCTTTCTTTTTATTTGGCCTTTCTTTTTTTCTTTGGCCTTTCTTTTTTTTTCTTTTTGGCCTTTTTTTAATAAGGGACAATGCTCTAATAATGATGATTATCACACTTCTATTTATTTAGAAATACAACTCAAAACTAGAACAAGATATGACTCTATATGAATGCCTCCGGTGGTGTACCGGGATGGGCAATGAATCAAGAGTTACATGTATAAAAAATTATGAAGGTGGCTTTGCCACAAATACGATGTCAACTACATGATCATGCAAGGCAATATGACAATGATGATGCGTGTCATGATGAACGGAACGGTGGAAAGTTGCATGGCAATATATCTCGGAATGGCTATGGAAATGCCATAATAGGTAGGTATGGTAGCTGTTTTGAGGAAGATATAAGGAGGTTTATGTGTGACAGAGTGTATCGTATCACGGGGTTTGGATGCACCGGCGAAGTTTGCACTAACTCTCAAGGTTAGAAAGGGAAATGCACGGTACCGAAGAGGCTAGCAATGATGGAAGGGTAAGAGTCTGTATAATCCATGGACTCACATTAGTCATAAAGAACTCATATAGTTATTGCAAAAATCTAGAAGACATCAAAAACCAAGCACTACATGCATGCTCCTAGGGGGATAGATTAATAGGAAAAGACCATCGCTCGTCCCCGACCGCCACTCATAAGGATGACAATCTAAGAACACCTCATGTTTCAAATTTGTTACACAACGGTTACCATACGTGCATGCTACGGGACTTGCCAACTTCAACACAAGTATTCTTTAAATTCACAATTACCCAACTAGCATGACTCTAATATCACCACCTCTATATCTCAAAACAATTATAAAGCATCAAATTGATCATATCATCCAATTCACTTCCTATGATAGTTTTTATTATACCCAACTTGGATGCCCATCATTCTAGGACCAATTTTATAACCATAGCAAATACCATGATGTTCTAAAATACTCTCAAAATAATATAAGTGAATCATGAGAGATCAACAATTTCTACAAAATAAAGCCACTGCCGTGCTCTAAAAGATATAAGTGAAGTACTAGAGCAAAACTATCTAGCTCAAAAGATATAAGTGAAGCACATAGAGTATTCTAATAAATTCCAAATCATGTGGGTTTCTCCCAAAAGGTGTGTACAGCAAGGATGATTTTGATAATCTAAAAAGCAAAGACTAATATCATACAAGACGCTCCAAGCAAAACACATATCATGTGGTGAATAAAAATATAGCTCCAAGTAAAGTTATTGATAAACGAAGACGAAAGAGGGGATGCCTTCTGGAGCATCCCCAAGCTTAGGATTTTGGTTTTCCTTGGATTATCTTGGGGTGCAATGGGCATCCCCAAGCTTAGAATCTTGCCACTCCTTATTCCATAGTCCATCAAATCTTTACCCAAAACTTGAAAACTTCACAACACAAAACTCAATAGGAAATCTCATAAGCTCCGTTAGTGCAAGAAAGAAAAACCACCACATAAGGTACTGTAATGAACTCATTCTTTTATTTATATTTGTGTTAAACCTACTGTATTCCAACTTCTCTATGGTTCATACCCCCTGATACTAGCCATAGATGCATCAAAATAAGCAAACAACACACGAAAAACAGAATCTGTCAAAAACAGAACAGTCTGTAGCAATCTGTAACTTTCGAATACTTATGGAACTCTAAAACTCCTACCAAAATGGGAAGTCCTGGGAAATTTTTCTATTGATCTACTGCAAAAATAATCAACGCAAAATCACGTTTCTGTGATTTATTAAAATTATTATCGTGCGCGCAAAAGTTTCTGTTTTTTAGCAGAATCAAATTAACTATCACTGTAGGTTATCCTATAGGTTCTACTTGGCACAAACACTAATTAAAACCTGAAAACACATCTAAACAGAAGCTATATGAAATATTTATTACTAAACAGAAGCAAAAAGCAAGAAACAAAAATAAAATTGGGTTGCCTCCCTACTAGCGCTATTGTTTAACGCCCCTAACTAGGCATAAAAGCGAGAATAGATCTAAGTAGTACCATCAGTAGCATTCAATTCATAAGTGGTACGCATAATGGATTCATAAGGTAATTTGACTTTGTTTCTTGGAAAGTGTTCCATGCCTTTCCTTAATGGCAATTGGAATCTAATATTCCCTTCCTTCATATCAATAATTGCACCAATCGTTCTAAGGAAAGGTCTACCAAGAATAATAGGACATGAAAGATTGCAATATATATCAAGAATGATGAAATCTACAGGCACATAATTCCTATTTGCAACAATAAGAACATCATTGATTCTTCCCATAGGTTTCTTAATGGTGGAATCCGCAAGGTGCATATTTAAAGAGCAATCATGGAAATCATGGAAACCTAGCACATCACATAAAGTTTTCGGAATCGTGGAAACACTAGCACCCAAATCACACAAAGCATAGCACTCATGATCTTTAATTTTAATTTTTATAGTAGGTTCCCACTCACAATAAAGTTTTCTAGGTATAAAAACTTCCAATTCAAGTTTTTCCTAATAAGATTGCATCAAGGCATCAACAATAAGCATGAGGAGAATCAACACGGATTGTAACAAGGAAATACAATCTATTAAATAACAATTGTCATAATTAAATTCCTTGAAATCCATAATAGTGGGTTCAATGCTATGTAAAGTTTTGACCTCTCCAATCCCACTTTTACCAAATTTAGCATCAAGATCTAAAAACTCCGAATCATTGGGACGCCTTTTAACTAAAGTTGACTCATCTCCAGTCCCATCATTACCAAGATTCATATTGCAAAACAAGGATTTAATAGGGGACACATCAATAACTTCTAGATCTTCATCATTATTTTCATGGAAACTAGAAGAACATGCTTTTAGAAAGCAATCTTTCTTAGCACGCAACCTAGCGGTTGTTTCTTTGCACTCATCAATGGAAATTCTCATGGATTTGAGAGACTCATTGATATCATGCTTAGGTGGAATAGATCTAAGTTTCAAAGAATCAACATCAAGCGAAAGTCTATCAACGTTCCTAGCTAAATCATCAACTTTAAGCAATTTTTCTTCAAGCAAAGCATTAAAATTCTTTTTAGAGATCATAAATTCTTTAACACTATTCTCAAAATCAGAGGGAATCTTATTAAGATTCCCATAAGAGTTGTTGTAGGAATTACCATAATTATTAGAGGAATTATTAGGGAACGGCCTAGAATTAAAGTTTCCACTATACGCGTTGTTACCAAAATTATTCCTACCAACAAAATTCACATCCATAGATTCATTATTAGTCTCAATCAAAGTAGACAAAGGCATATCATTAAGATCAACAGGAGCACTCTTAGTAGCAAATAATTTCATAAGTTCATCCATCTTTCCACTCAAAACATTAATCTCTTCTATAGCATGCACTTTCTTACTAGTAGATCTTTCGGTGTGCCATTGAGAATAATTAACCACAATGTTATCAAGGAGTTTAGTAGCTTCTCCTAAAGTGATTTCCATAAAATAGCCTCCCGCGGCCAAATCTAAAAGATTTCTAGAAGCAAAATTCAATCCGGCATAGAAATTTTGTATGGTCATCCATAAATTCAAACCATGACTAGGGCAAATACGAATCATTAATTTCATTCTTTCCCAAGATTGGGCAACATGCTCATGATCAAGTTGTTTAAAATTCATAATATCATTCGTAAGAGAGATGATCTTAGAGATAAAAGCATATTTGCACTTATTCCATGAATCAATACTATTCTTAGGCAAAGACGAAAACCAAGTTTTAGCACGATCTCTAAGTGAAAACGGAAATAAATTCAATTAAACAATATCACTATCCATATCTTTCTTCTTTTGCATATCACACAAATCAACAAAGTTGTTTAGATGAGTAGTGGCATCTTCACTAGGAAGGCCAGAGAATTGCTCTTTCATAACAAGTTTCAGCAAAGCAGCATTGATTTCACAAGATTAAACATCATTAAGAGGAGCAATTGGAGTGCTAAGGAAATCATTATTATTGGTATTGGAAAAGTCACACACTTTGGTATTATCTTGCGCCATCGTGACAAGCAATCCAACACACAAGCACACAAGAAGGCAAGCGAAAGAGAGAGAAGATTGGGAAAGAGAGGGCGAATAAAATGGCAAGGGTGAAGTGGGGGAGAGGAAAACGAGAGGCAAATGGAAAATAATGTAATGCGAGGGATATGAGTTTGTGATGGCTACTTGGTATGTCTTGACTTGAGCGAAGACCTCCCCGGTAACGGCACCAGAAATCCTTCTTGCTACCTCTTGAGCACTGCGTTGGTTTTCCCTTGAAGAGGAAAGGGTGATGCAGCAAAGTAGCATAAGTATTTCCCTCAGTTTTTGAGAACCAAGATATCAATCCAGTAGGAGGCTCCTCAAAAGTCCCCACGCACCTACACAAACAAACAAGAACCTCACAACCAACGCGATAAAGGGGTTGTCAATCCCTTCACGGTAACTTGCGAAAGTGAGATCTGATAGAGATAATAAGATAAGATAAATATTTTTGGTATTTTTATTATATAGATTGGAAAGTAAAAGATGCAAATAAAATTAGATTGAAAACTTATATGATAAAAGATAGACCCGGGGGCCATAGGTTTCACTAGTGGCTTCTCTTAAGATAGCATAAGTATTACAGTGGGTGAACAAATAACTGTCGAGCAATTGATAGAAAAGTGCATAGTTATGAGAATATCTAGGCATGATCATGTATATAGGCATCACGTCCGCAACAAGTAGATCGAAACGATTCTGCATCTACTACTATTACTTCACACATCGACCGACTCCCACCTGCATCTAGAGTACTAAGTTCATAAGAACAGAGTAACGCATTAAGAAAGATGACATGATGTAGAGGGATAAACTCATGCAATATGATATAAACCCCATCTTTTTATCCTCAATGGCAACAATACAATACGTGCCTTGCTGCCCCTGCTGTCATTGGGAAAGGACACCGCAAGATTGAACACAAAGCTATGCACTTCTCCCATTGAAAGAAAGATCAATCTAGTAGGCCAAACCAAACTGATAATTCAAAGAGACTTGCAAAGATAACCAATCACACATAAAAGAATTCAGAGGAGATTCAAATATTTCTCATAGATAAACTTGATCATAAACCCACAATTCATTGGATCTCGACAAACACACCACAAAAAGAGTTACATCGAATAGATCTCCAAGAAGATCGAGGAGAACTTTGTATTGAGATTCAAAGAGAGAGAATAAGCCATCTAGCTAATAACTATGGACCCGAAGGTCTGTGATAAACTACTCACAACTCCTCGGAGAGGCCTTGGAGATGATGTAGAGGCCCTCCATGGTCGATTCCCCCTCCAGCGGAGCGCCGGCGAAGGCTCCGAGATGGGATCTCGCGGATACTGAAGGTTGCGGCGGTGAAATTAGGTTTTCGTGGTGCTCCTGGATGTTTTCAGGGTAGGGGAGTATATATAGGCGAAGCAAGTACGTCGGTGGAGCAACGAGGGGCCCATGAGGGTGGGGGGCGCGCCCACCCCCTTAGGGCGTGCCGGGCACCCTCGTGGCCGCCTCATTTGCAGTTTGATGTCCACTCCAAGTCTCCTGGATTGCGTTTGTTTCGAAAAGATCGCTCCCGAAGGTTTCATTCCGTTTGGACTCCGTTTGATATTCGTTTTCTTCGAAACACTGAAATAGGCAAAAAACAGCAATTCGGCTTGGGCCTCCAATTAGTAGGTTAGTACCAAAAATGATATAGAAGTGTAAAGTAAAGCCCATAAACATCCAAAACGGGTAATATAATAGCATGGAACAATCAAAAATTATAGATACGTTGGAGACGTATCAGTGGGCTGCTGGCAGAAAACCTGCTCCTCGAGGTGAACATGGAGGAAGGCGTTGGATACGTCCATCTGGTGCACCGGCTAGGCACGGGAGACCGCAAGCTGGAGAACACCGCGGATCATCCCGGGCTTAATAACCAGAGCAAAGGTGTCGGTGAAGTCAACGTCAAGACGTTGCCAGAAACCACGAACAACCCAGCGCGCTTTATAGCGGTCAAGGGTACCATCAGGACGGAGCTTGTGTTTGAAGACCCACTTCCCGGTAATCACATTAGCGTGCAGGGGACGGGGAACAAGCTACCATGTCTGGTTGCGCGGCAAGGCATCAAAGTCCTCTTGCATTGCAGCCATCCAGAGCGGGTCACGAAGAGCGGCTCGAACGGAGGACGGCAAAGGCGACGGTGTAGAGGTGGATGTCGTGTGGACGTACTCATCCGAAGCATAGCACGAGCTCGGGCGGAAAATGCCCGTACGGGCGCGAGTGACCGGGCCAACTGTGACGCCCCCGATTCAGTTGTACACTAATCATACACACAAATGTGCACGATCAAGATCAGGGACTCACGGGAAGATATCACAACACAACTCTATACACAAATAAAGTAATACAAGCTTCATATTACAAGATAGGGGCCTCGAGGGCTCGAATACATAGCTCGAAACACAAGCGTCAGCGGAGGCAACAATTTCCTGAGTACAGACATAAGTTAAACAAGTATGCCTTAAGAAGGCTAGCACAAAAGCAACACGATCGAAGAGGCAAGGCCTCCTGCCTGGGACCTCCTAACTACTCATGATTGTCGGCAGTCTCCACATAGTAGCATCCATCAGCGGTAGCATCTGGCTCTAGGGATCCACCATCTAGTTGCATCAACCGGAAAGGAGGAAGTAGGGGGAAAGGGGGAGCAAAGAAACCATGAGTACTCATCCAAAGTACTCGCAAGCATCAGATCTATACTAGGTATGCATTGGTATCAAATGGAAGGTTTGTATTTGTGGACTGAACTGCAGAATGCCAGAATAGAGGGGGAAGGCCTAGCCTATCGAAGACTAGCATCTTCAAGCAGCTCCAAGCATCTTGCTGCATGTAGAAGAGTAAAGAATAGCATTTTAATACTAAACAAGCATGTTGTAACATTAGCGCCTAGAGATTCTTCCTTGTCTCCCTGCGAGAAAGCAATCTCGGAGCCACATATCCATCACATATCTCAAGTATCCATTTCTAGTTATATAAGATCAGGATACAAGTCTGAACGTGCGTTATCATGGACATGACTATTAATAGATAATCTTCCCTGCAGGGGTGCACCACGTTACCCAACACGCTTTATTACTCTGGCCGGACACACTTTTCAGGGTCAATGCCCGGCCTCGGAAGATCAACACGTCCCAGCCCTACCTAGGCTCAACAGAGAGGTCCCCGCCGGTCTAAATCCTAAACACTCCAGGGTCTTGGGCCCATCGCCTGTTGCACTCCGGGTCATTGCGAGCAGGCGGGTCCACGCTCCACCACTACAGGATGGTGCCGGCCCAGTCGTGCCGCACTGCTGAACTGGACGTCTGACAAAGTTTCGGCTGATACTGCACCGCCAAGGCCCATAACTATTCCCACGTGGTGGTTAGTGCGTAAAGGCCATAGGCCAACTCAGAACAAATACCCAAATCATTAGTGCGTTGGGAGCTCACGAAGACGAGCAGTGACTCATGATCAATGTGACCCCGTCGCCCCGTCTCATGGACTTACGGCAAGGGCCCAGAATGCCCAGTTGTGCCACGTAATTACCTCATGGGTGCTCTCCGGGCCCGCCCGACTTTCACATCAACACGCGGGTACCCCTCAGGGCCGACCCGACTCCAACAACGGCCTCAAATAAAGTCCGAGTAACCGTGTGTCCAAAACATCAAGGGGGGAAACTCGAGGAATCACCCTTGGTAGATTCCACTCGATGTAATCATCAAACTGGACGTGGGAGGAATCACCCTCGAGGTCCACACTTGAGAGGTTGCACGACAGAGTCATATCGGGGGTGGTGAAGGAGGAATTACCCTCGGTGACCACGACCGAGTAGCTACACTACATAGTTATCTTCAGGAGTGCGTTATGAGGTATCACCCTCGACACTCGATAGTGTCTCTGCAGAGTCGAGCAACAAAGGGGGTGTAATGTGATGTGAGGTGTCGGGATCTGGTCGTCGATGATGTTGATCGAGTCATTGATGATGAAGCAGGGGCAACAAGGACAAGGTGGGGGTCACTGATGGATAACTAACCAACCTATACTAAGCAGTTTAGGATAAGTAGGTAAGGTACAACAACAGGTACGAAAGCAAGCTATGCATCAGAATAGGAGCAATCAATTACAGTAGCAAAATATAATGCAAGCATGAGAGAACGGAATGAGCGATATCGGGATGATCAAAGGGGGGCATGCCTGGAAGCTCCGCTGAAAGGGAAGAAGGGTCGTCGGTGATGTAGACGATCACAGGGGCATCAGCAGCAGTCTCGGGGTCTACCAGAGAAGAACAAGGGGAAGAAATAGTAAATACACGGTAACAAAAACAATCACATAGCAAGGCATGGCAATACGCAGTGCAGGGGTGCCCTAGTGCAAAGTTAAGTGCTACAGACGGAACGGGAATTTAACGGGAAAGTTTTCTTGGTTCCGGACGTCTGTCAGGCAGATGAACCGGAAGGGAAAAGTTCGATGTTTGCTATGCTAGGGATGTGTGGCGGACGAACGGACCGCGTATTCGGATTTGTCATATTTTTCTGAGCAACTTTCACGTATACAACTTTTTCATCTGAGTTACGGTTAAATTTTTATGATTATTAAAGTTTTTAAACATTTACTGAAATTTCTGGAATTACTAATATTTCAAAAATAAATGGGAAATATAGGTGGAGTGCACCCAACAGTGCACCAGATGATGACAGTGGGCCCCGTTGACTGACCAGTCAGTAGTCAATGTTGACCCGTTGACTGGTCAACGGGGCTCGGGGCCCCACACGTGAGAGTTTTATCAAAAATCCAAAATGATTTATTTAATTTAAATAAAGGGGACCCACATGTCATTTGCACTAACTAACCTACACTAATATCCCTAACCTCTAATTAGGCCTACCTAAGAGGATCGACACCACATTACAGGCTCCTCACACACAACACAAAACACACACGCGCACACACGACACCGTCGGGCATGGCCGTGGCCAAGGCTAGCAGTGGCAGCGGGTGCGGCAGGGCATGGCCCGGGCGGGCGCTGTCAGGCGGCGACCGGCGATGGCCAGCGGCGCAACAGCAGCGCGCAGTAGCAGCGAGGGCGGAGTGCAGTGGCAGCAGTAGCGCGGCTACACGGGTGGGCACGGGCGATAGCTAGCGCGAGTGGGGAGGCGCGGGCGCGGCCGGCAGCTCTTGATAACCCGCAATTATATGGGATAGTGGTAGCCTCTTTCGATAAGTAAGAGTGTCGAACCCAACGAGGAGCTAAAGGTAGAACAAATACTCTCTCAAGTCCTATCGGCCACTGATACGACTCTACGCACGCTTGACGTTCGCTTTACCTAGAACAAGTATGAAACAAGAAGTACTTTGTAAGTGTGATAGGATTGGTTTGCAAGAAAGTAAAGAACACGTAAATATAAACTAGGGGCTGTTAAGATAAAGATGCAACTAAAGTAAATATGGCGAGTGTGGAAAAGTGGTGGTAGGAGTTGTGGAATTGTCCCTAAGCAACTGACTATGTTACTAGACCGGTAATCACTATTGCAATTGTATTTGAGGGAGAGGCATAAGCTAACATACTTTCTCTACTTGGATCATATGCACTTATGATTGGAACTCTAGCAAGCATCCGCAACTACTAAAGATTCATTAAGGTAAAACCCAACCATATCATTAAAGTATCAAGTCCCCTTTTATCCCATATGCAAACAACCTACTTACTCGGGTTTGTGTTTCAGTCACTCACGCAACCCACCATAAGCAAATCATAAACATATTGCAAACCCTACAACGGGAATCCCTCACGCTTGCGCGACACGGAGGGCACAATTGGACAGCACCAATAATAAAACATGCAACTCAAACCAATCATAGCAATTCATCAATCACTGGTAGGACAAAGAAAATCTACTCAGACATCATAAGATGGCAACACATCATTGGAAAATAATATGAAGCATAAAGCACCATGTTCAAGTAGAGGGTACAACGGATTGCGGGAGAATGGACCGCTGTAGATAGAGGGGGGAGGTGATGGAGATGTTGGTGAAGATGACGGCGGTGTTGGTGAAGATCGCGGTGATGATGATGGCCCCCGGTGGTGTTCCGGCGCCACCGGAAGCAAGGGGAGAGAGCCCCACTTCTTCTTCTTCTTCCTTGACCTTCTCCCTAGATGGAAGAAGGGTTTCCCCTCTGGTCCTTGGCTCCCATGGCTTGGGCGGGGCGAGAGCCCCTCCGAGATTGGATCTATCTCTCTGTTTCTGCGTTCTCAGATTCTACCCCTTCACTGTTTCCTTTATATCTGAAGATCCGTAACTTTGATTGGGGTGAATCTTTCGCCCAGATCTTTCTCATAAAATTATATTTCCTGCACCAAAAGAAGAGCATCAACCGCCTTACGGGTGGACCACGAGGGTCAGGGGCGCGCCTGGGGGGGGGGGTAGGGCGCGCCCCCCTACCTCGTGACCACCTCGGACACCGTCTCGCGTTGATTTTACTTCCCAAAAATCATAAATATTCCAAAAAAAAATCTCGGTCCGTTTTTATCCCGTTTGGACTCCGTTTGATATTGGGTTTCTGCGAAACAAAAAAACATGCAACAGACAGAAACTGGCACTGGGCACTGGATCAATGTGTTAGTCCCAAAAAATAGTATAAAAAGTTGCCAAAAGTATATAAATGTTGAATAATATTGGCATGGAACAATAAAAAATTATAGATACGACGGAGACGTATCAGCATCCCCAAGCTTAATTCCTGCTCGTCCTCGAGTAGGTAAATGATAAAAAAAGAATAATTTTTGATGTGGAATGCTACCTAGCATAATCTTGATCATATGTCTAATCATGGCATGAATATTAAGACACGAGCGATTCAAAGCAATAGTCTATCATTTGACATAAAAACAATAATACTTCGAGCGTACCAATAAAGCAATCATGTCTTTTCAAAACAACAAGGCCAAAGCAAGCTTATCCCTACAAAATCATACAGTTTGGCCATGCTTCATTTTCGTCACACAAAATGCCCCCATCATGCACAACCCCGATGACAAGCCGAGCAATTGGTTCATACTTTTTAACGCGCTTCAGCTTTTTCAACCCTCACGCAATACATGAGCGCAAGCCATGGATATAGCACTATAGGTGGAATAGAATATAATGATGGAGGTTATGTGGAGAAGACAAAAAAGGAGAAAGTCTCACATCGATGCGGCTAATCAACGGGCTATGGAGATGCCCATCAATTGATGTCAATGCGAGGAGTAGGGATTGCCATGCAACGGATGCACTAAGAGCTATAAGTGTATGAAAGCTCAACAAAAGAAACTAAGTGGGTGTGCATCCAACTTGCTTGCTGATAAAGACCTAGGGCATTTGAGGAAGCCCGTCGTTGGAATATACAAGCCAAGTTCTATAATGAAAATTCCCACTAGTATATGAAAGTGACAACATAGGAGACAATCTATATGAAGAACATGGTGCTACTTTGAAGCACAAGATATGAGACTCACTACATGAAGAACATGGTGCTACTTTGAAGCACAAGTGTGGAAAAAGAGATAGTAACATTGCCCCTTTTATTTATTTTCTTCTTTTTTTCTTTTTGTTTCTTTTTTTTCTTTGGCCTTTCTTTTTTTTTCTTTTTTTTATGGGGCAAAGTTCTATAATGATGTTCATCACACTTTTATTTACTTACAACTCGCTACTGGAACAAAGATATGACTCTATATGAATGCTTCCGGCGGTGTACCGGGATGTGCAATGATCTAGCATAGCAATGACATCAAAAACGGACAAGCCATGAAAATATCATGCTAGCTATCTTACGATCATGCAAAGCAATATGACAATGAATGCTCAAGTCATGAATATGATGATGATGGAAGTTGCATGGCAATATATCTCGGAATGGCTATGGAAATGCCATGATAGGTAGGTATGGTGGCTTTTTTGAGGAAGATATAATGAGGCTTATGTGTGATAGAGCGTATCGTATCACGGGGTTTGGATGCACCGGCGAAGTTTGCACCAACTCTCGAGGTGAGAAAGGGCAATGCACGGTACCGAAGAGGCTACCAATGATGGAAGGGTGAGAGTGCGTATAATCCATGGACTCACATTAGTCATAAAGAACTCATACACTTATTGGAAAAGTTTATTAGCACTCGAAGCAAAGTACTACTACGCATGCCCCTAGGGGGATAGATTGGTAGGAAAAGACCATTGCTCGTCCCCGACCGCCACTCATAAGGAAGACAATCAAAGAAACACCCCATGCTTAAAATTTGTCACACAACGGTTACCATACGTGCATGCTACGGGACTTGAAAACCTCAACACAAGTGTCTCTACAATCCACAACCACCCACTAGCATGACTCTAATATCACCATCTTTATATCGCAAAACTATTGCAAGGAATCAAACATATCATATTCAGCGATCTACAAGTTTATGTAGGATTTTATGACTAACCATGCGAATGACCAATTCCTGTCATCTCTCTAAATAGATATAAATGAAGCAAGAGAGTTTAATTCTTCTACAAAAGAAATGACCACGCTCTAACAAATATAAGTGAAGCAAAAGAGCATTCAACAAATGGCGGTTTTCTATGTGAAGAGAAACAGGCAATCCAAACTTCAAATGATATAAGTGAAGCACATGAAGCATTCTATAAAGCCACACTCAAAAGATTTAAGTGAAGTGCAATGAGCATTCTATAAATCAACCAAGTACTATCTCATACCAGCAAGGTGCATAAAAGAAAAATGAAAACTAAATGCAAAAGACGCTCCAAGACTTGCACATAATGCACGAACGAAACGAATTCAAAAACATACTGATACTTGTTGAAGAAAGAGGGGATGCCTCCCCAGCATCCCCAAGCTTAGATACTTGAGTATCCTTAAATATTTACTTGGGGTGCCTCGGGCATCCCTAAGCTTGAGCTCTTGCCTCTCTTCCTTCTTCTCACATCAAAACATCCTCGATTAGACACTACATCCACACAAAACTTCAACAGAAAACTCGGTAAGATCCGTTAGTATAATAAAGCAAATCACCACTCTAAGTACTGTTGCAAACCAATTCATATTTTGTTTTTGCATTGCGTCTACTGTAATATAACTTTTTCATGGCTTAATCCACTGATATAAATTAATAGATTCATCAAAACAAGCAAACTATGCATCAAAAACAGAATCTGTCAAAAACAGAACAGTCTGTAGCAATCTGAACAATCACAATACTTCTGGTACCCAAACAATTCTAAGAAAACTAGGAAAAATAAAAAAGTTGTATAGCAAGACAGTTAAAAAGGAATCAGAACCATTTGATGTTCCAGTTAAAAATGTAAAATCGCGCACTACAGCCAAAGTTTCTGTCCTGCACCGTACAAACCAACAAGCATTGTAAACATACTAAAGGCAAACCTTAGCACATTATTTTTATAATACAATGAAATTGTACAAGGGGATAATTATTTTTATTGAAAAGTTTCTGTAATTAAGATTCACAAAGTTCCCATGGGCATGAACAAAGTTCAAGGACGTCCCCCACTTTCACAATGCTCGTCTCTCTCACTTTCACTTCTCTTTTTGAAAAGTTTTGGGTTCCCCTCTTTATTTTTGTTGTTTTTAAACTATATGAAAGCACTCAACAGAAATAAATGACTCTCTAAAACTTCCGGGTTGTCTCCCTGGCAGCGCTTTCTTTAAAGCCATTAAGCTAGGCATTTAGTGCTCAAGTAATGAATCCACCCGGATCCCAAGGTATATCAAAGACAATTTTAATTAACAATGATTTGTAATTTAGTAGTGAGCACAAAGTAACATATATCATGCAAAAACGAAGTCTAACTCTCTTCCTATGCATCGGCATGTCACAAAAGAACAATTCATGCACACCAAGTAAAGGCCAATGCATAGTATAAACAGTTTCTTGCAATTTTATCATGTGGGAAACATGGAGGGATGGAGAAATAGTTCCTCTCTCATAATAATTGCAAGTAGGAGCAGCAAGCACATGCATATTATATTCATCAAAATCATCATGTGTAGTAGTAAAAGGCAACCCATCAATATAATCCTTAATAAGCACAAACTTCTCCGATATAGTGTAGTCGGGAGAATTCAAAAAGATAATAGGACTATCATGCGTGGGTGCAATAGCAACAATTTCATGTTTAACATAAGGAACTATAGTAAGTTCATATCCATAAGCATAATTCATATTGGCATCTTGGCCACGAGCATAGCAAGCATCATCAAAAAGGGATATTTCAAACAAAGTCAAGGGATCATAGAATCATCATAGCAATCATCCTTCGGTAAGCATGAAGGGGAATTAAATGATGTATGAGTTGGAGGGTTACTCTCATTAGAAGGTGGGCACAGGTAGCTAATCCGCTCTTCCTCCTTTTGTTCTTCACTCTCCTCGTCATCTTTTTCATCCAATGAGCTCACAGTTTCATCAATTTCTTCTTCCATAGCTTCCTGCAAAATATTAGTCTCTTCTTGGACAGCGGAGACTTCCTCAATAAATTGTTTAACATAGGCATTAGAAGCATAATTCTCGTAGCAATATTCAAGTATGGCAAAAATTTAAGATTTGTGAAAAGTAGCATCATACGTTTCAATCAAAGAAGCAATTTCATAAGCACGCTTAAAAGCAACAAATTCTTCAATTTGTTAAACATCATAGTAATTGTAAACACCCTTAGCATACGAAGATACGATTCCATTATTAGTAAACAAGCATTGATAGGGTAGGTGTTTCTTAGGGCCTTCAGAACAATAAGTAACATCATATATTTCACATAAATTCCAAGCATAGCATTGCAAACGTTGAATTTGACCCCATAATAGTTTCCCTTTTTCAGATATACGGTGTCGCACATAACAAGCATGCTCATCTAAAGATTTGCCCTCAACTAAGCTAGTTGGGGTTTCAGCATGAGCACATAGGGATCGAAGATGATCCAAGTAATAAGCTTCAGCAGTGTGATAGATTTTGAGTGGTTCTTCAACCATTGGTTCAGCAGGTACAACTAATTTTTTTGGTATTTTGCGTTTCCTACCCATGACTAAAGATAGAAAACAACTAAGAACAGCAAATAAAAATTACTTAGTGATAAAGCAAACAAGCACACACGAGAATATTCACCCCACGCTATGACTCCCCGGCAACGGCGCCAGAAAAAGGTCTTGATAACCCGCAAGTATACGGGATAGTTGTAGCCTCTTTCGATAAGTAAGAGTGTCGAACCCAACGAGGAGCTAAAGGTAGAACAAATACTCTCTCAAGTCCTATCGGCCACTCATACGACTCTACGCATGCTTGACGTTCGCTTTACCTAGAACAAGTATGAAACTAGAAGTACTTTGTAGGTGTGATAGGATAGGTTTGCAAGAAAGTAAAGAACACGTAAATATAAAATAGGGGCTGTTAAGATAAAGATGCAACTAAAGTAAATATGGCGAGTGTGGAAAAGTGATGGTAGGAGTTATGGAAGTGTCCCTAAGCAACTGACTATGTTACTAGACCGGTAATCACTATTGCAATTCTATTTGAGGGAGAGGCATAAGCTAATATACTTTCTCTACTTGGATCATATGCACTTATGATTGGAACTCTAGCAAGCATCCGCAACTACTAAAGATTCATTAAGGTAAAACCCAACCATAGCATTAAAGTATCAAGTCCCCTTTTATCCCATACGCAAACAACCTATTTACTCGGGTTTGTGTTTCAATCACTCATGCAACCCACCATAAGCAAATCATAAACATATTGCAAACCCTACAGCGGGAATCCCTCACGCTTGCGTGACACGGAGGGCACAATAGGACAGCACCAATAATAAAACATGCAACTCAAACCAATCATAGCAATTCATCAATCACCGGTAGGACAAAGAAAATCTACTCAGACATCATAAAATGGCAACACATCATTGGAAAATAATATGAAGCATAAAGCACCATGTTCAAGTAGAGGGTACAACGGGTTGCGGGAGAGCGGACCGCTGTAGATAGAGGGGGGGAGGTGATGGAGATGTTGGTGAAGATGACGGCGGTGTTGGTGAAGATCGCGGTGATGATGATAGCCCCCGGAAGCAAGGGGGAGAGAGCCCCCCTTCTTCTTCTTCTTCCTTGACCTTCTCCCTAGATGGGAGAAGGGTTTCCCCTCTGGTCCTTGGCTCCCATGGCTTGGGAGGGGCGAGAGCCCCTCCGAGTGGATCTATCTCTCTGTTTCTGCGTTCTCAGATTCTACCCCTTCACCGTTTCCTTTATATCTGGAGATCCGTAACTCCGATTGGGGTGAATCTTTCGCCCACATCTTTCTCATAAAATTATCTCTCTTGCGCCAAAAGAAGAGCATCAACCGCCTTACGGGTGGACCACGAGGGTCAGGGGCGCGCTTGGTGCTAGGGCGCGCCCCCTACCTCGTGACCACCTCGGACACCGTCTCGCGTTGATTTTACTTCCCAAAAATCATAAATATTTCAAAAAAAATCTCCGTCCGTTTTTATCCCGTTTGGACTCCGTTTGATATTGGGTTTCTGTGAAACAAAAAAACATGCAACAGACAGGAACTGGTACTGGGCACTGGATCAATATGTTAGTCCCAAAAAATAGTATAAAAAGTTGTCAAAAGTATATAAATGTTGAATAATATTGGCATGGAACAATAAAAAATTATAGATACGACGGAGACGTATCAGCAGCCAGCGCGGCGGGAGGCGCGGACGCAGGGCAGGGGAGTGGCCGACACAGTAGGGTTGTTGTTGAGTATTGTGATTATTAGGAAAGACGAGATAGATTAGGATTTGTTCTGGCTTGTCTTGTACTCCAAGTAGATCATTGTACTCCTATATATATGCCCACGAGGCTCAAACAATACAAAAAAACTATTTCACCAGATCCCTCTCTCCCTTCTAACATGGTATCAGCCCTATCTCGATCCTAAACCCTAGTCGTCGCCGCTTCTGCACCCGCGCGCCGCCCCCGGGGCGGTCGGCCTCCATGACCGCCACCGAAGGCCGCGCCGCCCGTACTAGGGTTCGTCCGTCGGCCGTGTTGGCCAGCTGCCCTAGAGAGTCTTTTTCCCGAGCACTTGCTCCGGGTTTTTTCGCTCTCTCACCAGTCGTTTTGATCGGCATTTTTTTGGTTTTCTGATCTATGCTTGATCGGTTTGCGTCGCCCGTCGCCCTGTCGACACCCCGCGCCTCTATTGCGACACCGGCACGACCAGCCGGCTACTTCACCGACCCAGCGGCCTCACGCGACAGGCAACCCTCGAGGTCGTCGTCTGCGCGCCGGCCCGCCCGTCGCCCTGTGCCGGCCGTCACCACCCTGCTCTGACCGGGACACCTGCATCGCCTACACCCGGCGTCCTCGCGCCATGTGGCGGTCAATCATAGCCGCCGCTCGCGCGTCGGCCCGCCAATAAATCCACGCACCCGCCTCCGTCGCGTCTGCATGGCGGCCCCGCGGTCTACCTCGCTGGCCTCGTCCTCGGCTATGTCGAGACGGCTGCATTAGGCTCGTCGGCTGCCTCAGCTCGGGTGCCGCTGCTCCGTTGGTCACTCGGGCCTCGCTGCCCGGGCGCCGACGCTGCTTTGGCAGCCCGGGTGTCGGTGCTGAAAAGCTCGTCCGCATGATGTCCCACATCGTTCGTCGCCGCGGGCCTCATCTCGGACTCCGCCGCCACCCCGTCTCCACCGAACGGTGTCCCCGACCTCGCGCTGGATCGGCTGATCACCCGCTCGCCGCCGCGATCCGCCTCATCTATGCCGCACAACCGACCTGGCCCGTCGGTTACGCGCACCTTCGCAGGTCCCGTGAAGATTGTCCCCGAGTTCAGCGCGCCCCTCCACCGATCGAGCAATGGGCTGCCGTTGCATCGCCCCATCGGGCCGCAGCGCCACCATCCCGTGGTTCTCCTCGAGGCTACATTGACTCGCGCATCGTCACTGCATCGCCCCCACGGGCCGTAGTACCACGATACGCGGTCCCAGCCGCTGCCCCGAGGTCGTCCCCGCGGTTGCACCGACCCGCGCTCCACCGCTGCACCGCCCCTTAGGGTCCCCGCCACCGCCCCGAGGTCTTCCTGCCATCGCCCCGACTTGCCCGGTGCCGCTGCGTCGCCTCTTCGGGCCGTAGTGCCGCGGACCGCGGTTCACTTCACCATCCCCGCGCGTCGACTTCCTGTGGTATGCATTGCGCCGTCTCCCTTGGCGTGGGAACGCCACCGTCCGTGCCGGTCTTCGTCATGCTGTCTTGGTTCTTTGCCTACTTCGAGCATCGCCGCCGCGTTCCTAACCTAGCGACCGCCGCCGCCGTCAGGCCGTCGCTGCCGCTCTTCTTCGGCCGCCGCCGCCGCTACCCCCATAGCCGCCGTAGCCGCCCATCCAACCCCTTCGTCTTCGTCCAGCACCAGCCCGTCGCCAGCATCGCTGTCATCTACCCCGACCGCTTCATCTACTCCGACAACCGCGGGCGACATTGGCCCCGCGCCGATTGGCGCCGCAACCGTCATCGAGTCCTTCTCTGCTGGCCTCTCCGACTTCTTCAACATGGCGTACAGCTCGTGTAGGTCCCAGCCTACGCATGCCCGGTGCTGGCAACATCGCCGCGTGCCTTCATCCACGATGTGTCCCCGGGCCTGGCAAGCCTGGTGCGGCGCTTCGTCCACTTCATCTTTGTCCGTCTACGCATGCCCGGTGCTGGCAACACCGACGCGTGCCTTCGTCTATGATGTGTCCCCGGGGTTGGCAACCCCGGCACGACGTGTCGTCAACTTCATCTACTTCCTGGTGCACCACTGCGCCCATGACTAACTCAGCGCCTCCTTGCGCCCGCGGTTCCACAGCGACTTCCTCGACACCGGCTACCCCGACTCGACATCGACCACGGCATTCTTCACACGGCTACCTCGACCACGGCTCCAGCACCCACCCTCTCGGCTACATCGACAAATGGCACAAAGGCTACCACCTGCTTGAGCAATCTCGTTGGTTTTCACTCTAGCCACGACTCCGTGATGCATCGACCATTATGACTATGGGGGGGTCCGTCAGCTTGCCTTCGGATTCTTCTCCAGTCTCACCGTCTGCGTCGCT
>NC_041383.1:270054680-270081765 GCF_002162155.2 Triticum dicoccoides | reverse complement strand
ATTATTAGGAAAGACGAGATAGACTAGGATTTGTTCTGGCTTGTCTTGTACTCCAAGTAGATCATTATACTCCTGTGTGTGTGTGTGTGTGTGTGTGTGTGTGTATATATATATATATATGTCCACGAGGCTCAAGCAATACAAAAAAACTATTTCACCAGATCCCCCTCTCCCTTCTAACAGTTGCAGCGGCGGGAGGCAGGTGAGGCATTGTGGCTGCGAGAAGCAGGAGGTGACAGCGGCGGGCGCATGCGCTGGGCTAGTGGCCAGTCGAAGGTAGCTGCAGCATGCGCGTGTGCGGGCGCAGGAGGGTGCGACCATGGCAAGCAGGTGGCCGGAACAGTAGGCGGGTGTGCGCGGGAGTGGAGATCCAGTGGCGACCATGGCGAGTTCAACACGACGACTACGGCGATGGATACAAGAGGGAAAATAGGGGAATCGGTCGAGGGCCTCACTGTGGAGCTCAAGGATGGCTCGTTGGTGGTTTAGGAGCAGCAGGGCGGTCGAATTTGAAGACGAATGTCGGCGGTGACCGAGGAAGAAGAAGCTCGATCCGTATGATGCAGAGGTGCCAAGCTCGAATGGGTGGTCGTAGATGACATAGACGAACTCGTTGGAGCTCCTGGACGCGACCTTAGGGCGCGGGGATGACGGTGGGCGCGTCGACGAGGTCGGCCATGGAGACCATGAGCTCGAGCGCGTCCAAACCGATGATGGTGAGGGAGGGAGCGAGGGGAATTAAGCTAGGGTTTCGATCTAGGGTTCCAGGGGGTGCTCTTTAACCAAGAGGGGGGTCGAGGATGGCCGCACGTGGCTGGGGGGACGGCCACAGCCGCGAGATGGCTGCCACACCCTCCACGTTCTCCTGTAGTGAGAGGAGGGAGATGAGGGGAGGTGGGTTGGGCCACTGCAGGTTGGGTGGGCTGGGCCATTGTAGCACTAGGTTAGCCTTTTAACACATTCCTTTTCTGTTCTTATTTTCTTTACTATTTTCTATTTAATTGTAAACCTAAATGAGTTTTTCCAGAGATGAGACGTCACATAAATCAAGCACATTATTTCTAGGAGACACAAAAAGTTTGAGGCCAAAAGGAGCGGCCTAACCATTTTTAGAAATTAAAAGGCCAATTTTAAATGATGTTGGACCACTAAATAAATATCCAGGGGCACTTGGGAAACCAAAACTGGTTGGTTCCAACATGACAATTACTCAGTGGTTATTTGCAACATTAAGAACATTTTAGTTTTGACATTTGAAAACTTTTATAGTTTGACTTGATTTAAATTAGAATTTGAACGGGGTTTGAATCAACGCGAGTTTATCAATAGTAACCGTGGTGACGTGGAACCATTAGTAGAGGATTATTGTAGCTTAATTATCCGGGCGTCACACCGACTGCGGGTGGTGAGTCCGAAGCCACCAGGGAAGAAGCACCAGGGGGCGACGAGGCCGCGGCCGAAGGCGGGGCCACGGTAGCCTGGTCCGCAGGTGGGGCCGACCGGCGGGCCGACGAGGCCGCGATCGAAGGGGCGCCACGGGAGCCGGCAGCGATGGAGCGGCGGAGGGCGGCTCAGACATCACGCCGGCAGAAGAGGCCACAGGGGTTGTCGCGTTAAAGGGCGACGGCTAGGTGGACACCGAGGCGGCCGCCGAGCCAGAAGACGACATTGAGGTGGGGCCGGTGCTGGACCCAAAGGCAGCCGGAGATGCGTGACGCGCCTTGAAGCCAGGAGCGGGCCGAGGACAGCGTGCGAGTGCCCCGGGCGAGACACCAATGGTCCCACATCATCAGCGACAGGAGGGACAGTCGAAGGAACCTGCTGAAACGGAAACACATGCTCATCAAAGTAAACGTGCCGGGAGGTGAATACTCGATGGGAGACGGGATCGTAGCACCGATAGCCCTTGGAGTTGGAAGGGTAGCCGATGAAGATGCATGCAAGAGAACATGGTGCAAGCTTATGAGGAGAAGTGTCGGCAGTGCTAGGATAACAAAGACACCCAAAAATCTGCAAACCATCATAAGAAGGTGGCATACGAAAGAGGAGGTGGTGAGGTGCGTAGTTCCACGGCGGGAGACAGTGCCAGAGGTTAAGGATCAGTGATGCAGTAGCAAGTGCGTCCAGCTAGAAGCAAGGCGACACATTAGCATGAAACAGGAGCGTGTGAACGCAGTCGTTCAGAGTGCGAAGGATGCGTTTGGCTCGACCGTTCTGCTGTGAAGTATACGGGTAAGTGAGACGAAAAATTGTGCCATGGTGCGACAAAAAAGTGCGAAAAACAAGATTATCAAACTCTTTTCCATTGTCAGTCTAAAGAGCAAGAATGGGACGGCCAAACTGACATAGGAGTAAAAGGCCGTCAGGGTGGAAAGTGCATCCGACTTTCGTCGCAAAGGAAAAGTCCACACATAATGAGAATAATCATCAAGAATAACCAGATAGTATAAGTAGCCTGAATTAGTAGGAACTGGAGAGGTCCACACATCACTATGAATCAACAGAAAAGGGAAAGAAGCAATGGTGGTGGAGTTACTAAAGGGAAGACGAACATGTTTGTCGACACAACAGGCATGACAAGTGTGATCCTCTATCTTATTACAACTGAAACTGAAACTGAAACTCCTAAGAATATGAAGATGGGTGACGAGGTTGGGATGACCCAAACGAGCATGCCAGAGATCAACGCCAGCGGAGAGAGCGACCAATGCAGTGGTGGTGGAGGAAGCCGAATGCACCGGATGGAGCTCGTCGGGGCTATCATGGTGAAGTTCCATCCTGGTTCGAGCGTCCTTGACACAAAAACCAAGCGCGTCGAATTCGATAGTAACAAGATTTTCACGAGTGAAACAACGATCGGAATAAGATTCTTAATAAGATGAGGTGACACAAGTATGTTAGACAAAGATAAGGGCATGGAATTAGAAAGAAAAGAAGTGTGCCCCACGTGTGTAATAGGGAGGGTGGAACCGTCACCGACAATGATGCGGTGGGCGGTGGTGATAGGAGTGAAAGAGGCAAGATTACCAGGGTGAGCAAACATGTGAGCCGTGGCCCCGGTGTCCATGTACCAATCACCGCCTCCAGTGTAGTTGTTCGGCGTAGGGGCGGTGTGTAGCGCGGCTAGAAGCGCCGGGTCCCAAGGTGCCGGTGGCAGCGCCGACGAAGGTGGCGGAAGCTCCGTCGGGAAGCCATAGCTGCCACTCAGCTACGGCGGCGGGTACCCTCCATAGGGCTGCGGAGTCGCGTAGTACGCGTGATGCGCCGGAGGGCGCAACACGGGGAGAGTCGGCGCCAGTGCCCGTGGGACCGGCATGGTGTACGCATGAACGACACCGGTCCATGAGTTGTACCCGCCAGCCCATGGAGGAGGCGCCTGGGGCGGCTGCTGCTAGCTATCGCGCGCCGGCCTCCGCGGCGCCGATCGGCGGGTGGTGCTGGAGGGGCGGGCACCCCGTATTGCTGCGGCGGTAAGGGCAGCAGCGGCGGCTACTGCTGCGTCTGATAAGGCTAGGGCTGGACCAAAAGCTCATAGCTCGCGAGCTTAATGAGTGCTCGATAGTTCGGCTCGTTAAGCTCGTAGCTCGCTTCTTAATGAACAGAGCCAATCAATAGCTCGTTAAGCTTAACAAGCTTAACGAGCGAGCTAACGAGTTTCACAAGTAGCTCGTTAGTAACAACACAACACATATTTTTGTCTTACGTGACAAGATTTTTGTAGCACCTCAGCCCATCTATTTAATCTAATCGACTTTGAAATGCAGTAGTTTGTTGCCTCATAAGTCGATTATATTAAATAGATGGGCTGAGGTGCTCCAAAAAGTTTGTCACGTAACGTGCGGTAGTCGTCGACGGAGGAGTTGTCCTGGTGGCATCCAAAAAAACTCTGCTGCAAAAAAACGTGACATTGAAGATGATTGTCGGTGAATAGCCCGTTCAGCTTGGTCCACACGGCGTGGGCATCATCATCGTCTTGCATGACCGTCTGAAACAGGTCCGGCGAGATGGTAAGGAAGAACCACCGGATGAGCGTGGCATCGATGGTGGACCACCACTCATGAAACGCGGGCATGAGGCTGGAGTCGACAGAGCCGTCCACATGGTCGACGAGGTTGTACTCCCGGAACACGAGGGAGAAGTACGTCTTCCACGCGTAGTAGGAGGAGTCCGTCTGAGAGAAACGAACCGGAACCCACTCGTAGATGTTGAGGTTGCGGATGTCGATCGCGTTGGGAGGGTTGGCGTTGGCGAACGGGTTGGAAGGGTTGGAGGTGCCGGACAATGTGACGGACGACATGGCAGTGGCTTGGTGCTGTGGCTAGGGTCCGGGCTCGGGTTAGGGTTTGGTCGCGGCGCGCGCCTAGGGAAAGGTGTGGCGGTGGTGTGGGGTGGGATTGCAGCGGGCGGCTAAGGGAAGCGGCGGCGGCGAGTGGAGATGATGGCACCGATGCTAGGGTTAGGCGGCTGCGGGGTGTCGCGGCGACGATAGAAGGCGGTGGCGGCGAGGGCAACGGGAGGGATTAGCGCGGCGGCCGGGAAGGAGGTAGCGGCGGCGGCCGCCGCGGCGAGAGGGCGCGGGTGGCGGCGGGTGGGGCGGCGGCGGCCGAGTGGAAGCGAGGATCGTAACCTAAAAAATTGATACCATGTATTTCCTCCGTCCGGAAATACTTGTCCTATAAATGAATAAAATTGATGTATCTATAACTATAATAAGTCTAGATACAATCATTACAAATATTTTCAGACGGAGGAAGTATGTTGTAAGAATTGCACGATGTATTACTCAGGTGCAGTCACACATATATATGATGTACAACGCTGGATCACGACCTCAACTATACAAGAAAAGTAGGAGATATGCCCAATACATAATATGCACAACATATATACTCAACAGTTTGGTATAAAATAAAGTATCCGAATTTGTGGTTTGTAGTTGTGGAGAGCAAATTGGCTACTGTCACTGTAAGTGGACACGCCCGTGTGCGTACAGGGCACCAAATTAGCTTACTATTATGGTTGTAGATGCCCTGAGTTGCTCGGTGCTTTTGATACTACAAACCGTTTAGGTCTGGACCGTTTGAGCGAAATAAATCAAATGCAATGCAATGCAGTTAGTATGGAGTTAAATAAATCAATGCAATGCAGTTAGTAGTGGTTGCAGCTGGTCAAATGAGTTCGATCGGTTGGGTACCTTGGATGGCCTCCACTCCACGGGAAGCCAGCCAGCCAGGACGCTACGGCGGCGACGACGACTGTGCACCGGCCAACGTCCGGCCGGTGGAAGCGATTTGGGGCCTAGACACAAGAATTAATCAGGTGACCTGGCCAGCTAGGCATATATTCGCAACCAACTGAAATTGTTGACCTAGAATGATTTTTTTCAGTTGGTGCTGGATATGGTGCAACTGTAAGTAGTATTACTGGCATATTGTTGGACCTCCAAACTAGAGCACACGGTACCTGAATTAGTTGACAATTGTTTTATACTCCCTCCAGCCAACCAAAACGACTTATATTTAGGTAGAGAGGAAGTATACTACGAGTAGATCACCTTGGAAACTCATGAAGAGAAAGCAGCCTTTGAGAGATTAATTGTTTAAGGTGATTTATGGCGGGTAAGTATGTACACATGACATACATCCAGCATTATGAAGGGAATGTACGCGGCTAATCATTTGTTCAGTTGGTGATAGCTATGATTGGAAGCCACCCGGATGACAGCTGGACAAGGCGAAAACGAGGGCGCATGCCCATGCCATGCATATGCATGTACCCGGTGATCCACAGTTCAACGTAAAACTCAACGATCCATATGAGAAAATTCCACGTTAATCATCGCCGCTGAAGTTTCATTCTCTTGTCGTGTACATCCATTCGGATCAGTCATTAAAGAAAAAACTGTTCTGTGTATAGATGTTCATAATCTACGCTGGTGTTTAGTACAATTTGCTAACAAGCCGTGTAAATAAAGCTGTAAAACAGCCGACGCAGGCTCTGTGAAAGTGATTTTTTTTAAACGAAGACGCTAGAAACGTCCGGCTTTAAATTAATAAAGCCCGAAAAGCACCAAGGTTCAATGGTTACAACTTAACAAGTTCAGCATCACACCCAACATGGGCGGCAAACAGCAAGGTTCATCGCAACAAAATAAACATCACGGACCAGCAAATGCAATGACCTAAGCAACTAAACACTCCATGGAGGTCTTCAAAAGCTTCAGCGACTCGCCAGGTTTTGTCTTGCCATCATCTGGATCGTCTTGATACGCACCATGGCTTTTGACATACGTTCAGCATCGCGCTCCTTTCCCAGCGGGGTCCACATCTGCAGAAATAGATGGCATTTGAAGATCACGTCTGCAGGATGGTTAGGAAATTTCTTCTCGATCGTAATTTTATTGCGCGTCGTCCAAAGTACCCACAATAGCGCCCCTACGCAACGCCAGGCAAGTCTGCTAGAAGTCCCTTTCGTGGACTTAAGGATAGAAACTAATTGGGTCCGCGAAGCGGGATTCCAGTCCATGTGGAAGGCCTCCCGAACAGCGCTCCACGCAAACCTGGCCAAGTGGCACCTAAAGAAAACATGATTCACGTCTTCACCTAGCCCGCAGATCGCACATGTGCCATCGGCCGGACCGTTTCGTTTGGCTACGTTATCCGATGTAGGCAGCCTATTCCTAAGCATTTGCCACATGAAGATCTTAATCTTCAGGGGCAGGCCTGCCTTCCACAGTCCTTTAGCTATGTCAAGCACTGGCCCTCCAGTAAGCTTGTTATACAAGGACTTCACCGTGAATTTCCCAGACGCTGTCAAACTCCACTTAACTGTGTCAGCCCCCGTCCGAAGGCGATTAGAGCCTAATTGCTGGACCAGCCCGTCCCAAGATGCACACTCTTCGTTTGTTAGGGCCCTCATAAAGTGGATCACCGGAGGATCGATACGAATTGCCTCCCCAACTAGTATGTTAGTGTCTGTGGCGATCCGGAATAAGGTGGGATGACTTTGCCATAGGGGGGAGTCACCCAGCCAATGGTCAAGCCAAAACCGAGTGGATAGGCCGTTATTGGTCTGGAAATTGGCCCCTAAGTCAAAAGCAGGCCGCACCGCTTGGATCCCTTTCCAAAACACGGAGCCGTTGGCCGAGGCTGTGAAGGGGTTCCCATTAGGGAAATACTTGGCTTTATGCAGCTTTGCCCAGAGCCCCGACTCATCTTGGGCCAGCCGCCACCACCATTTGGCAAGGAGGGCAACGTTCATTAGTTTGGAGTTGAGGATTCCCAATCCACCAAATTTCTTAGGCCTGCAAACCGCCGCCCACTTGACGAGGTGGTACTTCCTTTTGATGCCAGTTCCTTCCCAAAAGAACCTGGATCTCGGAGTGTCTAGCTTGGCATGAACCCCATCGGCAAGCAAAACCATCCCCATAGTGAAGAGAGGAAGGGAAGAGAGGCTCGAGTTTGTTAGAATGAGCCTTGCAGTAGAGGACATGAAACGCCCTCGCCACGGGCTTACCCTGTTAGCCACTTTCCCATACAGGGGCTCCCATTCTAGAATCGAGAGTTTGCGGTAAGAGATTGGGAGCCCAAGGTACTTAATTGGGAAGCTCCCTAGCTTGCAATTAAGAAGGTTTGCGGTTCGTAAACTTTGCTGGTCATCCATCCCCATGGTAATGACCTCACTCTTGCTAAAGTTAATTTTGAGTCCGGAGAGGAGCTCAAAGGCTAGTAGCAAAAGTTTAATCGTAGCAATACTATGGTCGTCTGGCTTGAACAACAACAAAGTGTCGTCTGCGTATTGTAAGTGTGTCACGCCACCCGGGATGAGGTGTGAAACAAGCCCCTTGATGTGACCGGCCTCCCGGGCCTTGGTCAGCATGGCTGCCATAGCATCTGCCACAAAGTTAAAGACGAGTGGGGATATGGGGTCGCCCTGTCTAAGCCCTTTTCTATTACGGAAAAATTTCCCCATTTCGCCGTTAACAATGACCGAGGTGTTGCCACTCGAGATCAGGTTCATGAGCCGGTGAACGAACCCTGCCTCAAAACCCTTTTTGAGGAGGACCTCACGTATAAACTCCCAGTTTACACAATCGTAAGCTTTTTCGAAGTCTAGCTTAAGGATAACGCCCTGCCCTCGTGAACGTTTTAACTCGTGTATAATCTCCGTAAGAGCAATGTGACCTTCTAGGATGTTCCTGCCTTTAAGGAAAGCAGTTTGGCTCGAACTAATGACACGTTGGGCGACTGGCGCTAGCCTAGAAGCATAAGCTTCGGCACATAATTTAAAAGGTACATTAATGAGCGTGATCGGCCGAAACTGCTTGATAGATTCTGCCCTTTTGACCTTGGGGATTAGGCAGATAGCCCCATAATTTAGGCGCGACAGGTCCACCGTACCTAGGGCAAAGCCGTTAATGATCGCTTGGAATAGGTCCCAAAGCAACGGCCAGAAGCGCTTGAAAAACTCCACTGGCCAGCCATCTGGGCCTGGAGCCGTGTCGTTCTTCATACCCGCAAGCGCACTGTCAATCTCCTGGGCCGAAAAGGACACCATTAAGGCGTCGTTTTCCTGCTGCGAAACTCGCTCGTGCATACCCATTAAGTCTTCCCTTAGACTTAGATTCTTAGCCTCAGTTGTTCCCAACAGCTCAACAAAGAAGTCAAAGATGTAGTTCACTATGTCGTTCTGGGTGATCAACGTCCCACGCTCTGACTGAAGCCTAAGGATAGTACTCTTGCGTTTGCGTCCGTTAGCGTACGCGTGGAAATATCCTATGTTGGCATCACCTTTCGCGACCCACTTGACACCACCCCTACGGCGCCAATATTCCTCCTCCGCCCTGAGAATAGCCAGGACCTAATGTTCAAGGGAGTATCTAAGCTCCCATTCGTCACCAGAGAAGGTTCTTACATCCGCCTGCGAGTCGAGGTGGGCGATATCAGCCATGATGCGCACCCTCTCCCTTTTGGACTCACTACCATGATTAGCCCCCCAGCCCCTAAGGAAAGCTCGCAAAGCCGCAGCCGCAGAGGACCAGAACTCTACTGGTCCTCGTTGGCACCCTATCTGGTTGCCAATCACGGTCCAGCGATTTGTGACAAGCTGGCTAAAACCCTCATGTTCGAACCAAGCTGTCTCAAAAAAGAACCTATGGCTGCAGCGCACATTATCCTCCCCTGAGGACAGGATCAGCGGAACGTGGTCAGATCCTATGCGCGTTTCCGCCACTAAGGTGCAGAGGGGAAACATCGCCTCCCAATCACTAGAGCAGAATACACGGTCGAGAACGCATCGAATAGGCCCTCGTTGCTTGTTAGTCCAAGTGTATCTAGCCCCAGTACGTGCAATCTCTCTAAGGGCAGCGGACGCAATGGCATTATTGAACAGGGACACCCTAGCCCAGTCGATATTGTTGTTGCTCTTGTCCGCCCCCGAGCGGATCAAGTTGAAGTCACCTCCCACCACCACGGGTAGATTGGACGGTTGTTTGGCCCCCACCATTGCTGTGATTTCTCCCAAGAAATCAGCGGACCTCGCATGATCTGCCGGCCCATAGACACTCGCGATCACCCAAGAGGCTTGGGAGACCCGGTGGCGAACAGTGGCAGCTATGTAGAACGTACCGGCCTCCCACAGAATAACCTCGCACACATCCTTGTTGCAACCCATCAGTTGACCCCCAGAGAGGCCCACGGACGGAGTCCAAAACCAATCGAAACGCTGGAGCGGATCATACGCCAAAAGGTCTCTAAAAGAAAAATCGGCCTTAATTGTCTCCTGAAGCGCAACGAAGTCAATGTGTTCTTTGGACATGTACTCACGGAGCTGCGTGCGACGCCCCCCGTGCCCGCAGCCGCGGATATTCCAGAAAAAAATATCACATCAAATGATCCTGTTACGCAGGCGGACTCCATGGGAGGAGACCGCCTTGGCCACTTGCTTCCTAGCCGGCATTCGACTGGAAGAAGGCAGGTCCGAGGCCACCACGGCCTCGGCTCCCTCATTGGGCAAGGCGACAGCACCAGCCCCTACTGATGCAGTGGCCGGGTCGTCCACCGCCTGAGCAGCCACGCACCTGGCGGCTGCTTCTGCGAGGGCGGCCTGAGCTTCTTCGCGCGCACGAACTAAAGGAATCAGATCCAAAGACGAGGAATCTAGCGCTACGCCACTATCATGAAGAATCTCGGCGAGATGCTCATCGGAGAAAGCATTCAGAATCTTAAAGGAAGGGGAAGGATTACCTGTCGTGTCCATGTTCTTGTCAGCAGCACGGAGCTTGGCACTTTCCAGAGAGGTCATGTCTCCAAGCTTGGCCTTGGCGCGAGCGCTAGGAGCCCGAGACGACACCGGAGTTGCCCTTGTACGCTTGGCCTCAGCTGTCGGCCCTGGCGCCACCAAAGCCGCGCCCAGTTCACCTCCCAGCGCCGTCACCGATCCCGCAGCATCCGAGGCCACCGTCTTGTTCCCTGCCTTCCTCCCTGCGGTCTTCTTGGCCTGACGACCGGAGCCACTCGACAGGCGCCTGTCCGAGGCCGGAGTTGGGTCCGAGTCCATGAGGACGCAGTCCAGCCCCGAGCCCCCACCGCGAGGTGGGGAGCCCGGCATGGCCTCGTTCTCCAAAGCCACTAGAGAGAGAGGAAGAGGCGCACTTGGGGCTGGCAAGCTGGAGCCGAGGACCTCGAAGGACGGATCCAGAGAGCGGGCGAGGGGGGTAGGCTGACAGCCGTGTCTTGAGTAGTGATCACACCCAGCTTTTCCCATGTCTCAGTGTCAATAGAAGTGTCTTGGATGCTGTCTTCGTGCTCGTCCGCCAGCTCGCCCATCACCACATCTTGGCCCCCCACCTTCGCGTCGGAGCCGGCTGCATCCTCCTGGGACGTCACCGTCGCAGGTTTGGACGCCCCAGTGACAGCAGCCTTGGAAGAGTTGCCCGCGGGTGGCCCCTGCTTGCTAGAACCGCCCTTTCCCTGCTGGCTGTCTGGCGGGGGAGTGGAGGGACCCGCCCCCGAAGCTCCACCACCATCACCCAGCCTCCTCGGCATCCGTTCCAGCTCAACCTTAATCTGTTACCCTTCGTGATTAAACCAGACCTCCACCGTGCCATTCAGCCCTGCCGGCGTCTTGCAAGCCAATTTCATCCTCACCGGACCCAACTTAATGAGGGAAAGCTCATTGACCACTATCGGCCTGCCCAGCATCTTGAAGGCCTCCTTGATGCGCTCGATCTTGCGGTGCTTCTCAGGGATCCTGTGGAGCCGCACCCACGCTTCTGGCATCACCATCGGGGGAATCACCTCATGCACCACATCCCGCACCCTAGCAGTGATGTCATTAATGGAGAGAAATAATTTGCCACTAGTCCGGGCCATGTGAAGAAGATCTGCGAAGGGGAACACCACCATGAAGTCATCCTCGCCTACTTGCGTGACTTGCCAATCCCAGTCCCCCGTGACCATGTGCTTGAGCTCCTGCTTGAGGACCCTCAGGTTTAGGCGGCCCGGCTCCGCGGAGAGGATAGCCACATTGCCCACCGAGAGCAGTCGAGGGCCCTCCAGATCTTCCTCCTCTTCGAACTGCAAACAGAAGAAGCCCCCCCTGCAATTGCACTGCCCATTATCTGCAGACTTGGCTGTCGGCCCCTCGTCGGGCAGTGCGCGGAGGCATGTCCCTCCTCCTTGCAGAGCACGCACAGAGGCTGGAATTTGCATTTGGACTGGAAATGGCCAAGTCTCCCACACTTGAAACATTCCACATCCAGAGCCTCCGACACGTCCTCCACCGGAATGGGCTCGCCAGCGGTGCCCTTCGCACCAGGGGGAAGGGACACAGCCAGGGGTTCGGTCGTCGCCCTGGCCTTCTTGGCCAACGGATCCCCATGGCCACCACCGTAGTTGGGAAGATCCGCTGGCTTGCGCTCCAGCTCCCGACGCCGAGCCAACTCCTTCTTCTTCTTTCTTCTTTCCTGCTGCTGAATCCACCAGGGGGGAGGAGGACCCCAATCCCCCTCGCGCCCCTCTGGCTCATAGTTCCTCTCAGATCTGCCACCCGATCTTGCTCGCTGCTCCTTCTTCGCCTTCTCCCGCAGATCTCGCTCACGGCGCCGCTCCCCATCAGAGATCGGGGGCTCCATGGGCCTCTTCTCCACGCGCCGCCCACTCATCACCGTCGCCGCAAAGGAAATGGAGAGAGGAGGAGGTGGGGAAATGAGGTGGATGGATCTGGCGCGGTGAGCCCAGCGCCGCACCTCCGATCTAGATGCGGGAAACCCTAGCGAGGGGTCGAGGCAGCCGCGGCGCACCCATAAATAGGAGCCAGGGGTGGGCCGGGGCCGAGGCAGGCCCGACGCGGGCTGGACGGCACCAACAGGCCCACAAACCGCCAGCCTCCCACTCCCACGGGGCACGCTGTCCCCCTCGAGACTCGGGCCTCCGACACCAGCCGAACAGGACACCTGGGCCGGCCCATCTGGCCCACCACGGCCCCGGGCCCAACACTGCCAACCCTAGCCCTCGGAGACGCTGCGACGCCCTCCGCCGCCTCCTCCGCCGCCCGACCGGCTCCCGCCAGCGACGGTAAGCACGGCCACTCCACCTCCGAGTCCACCGGAGCGAGAAGCGCAGCCGCCGTCCTTGCTCGGATGCCCCGAGAGGCACCACCAGGGGACGACGAGCCCCTGCCCGTCGACATGGAGGGCCGCCAAGCTCTGACCTCGACCGCGCGCGATCCCCGGCCCCCTGGAGCGAAGCGGCGACGCGCCCCCGCGGCGCCAGACCCCGTCGCTTGCGCACAGGCCACGAAATCACCGAGGGACGGCCTCGCCGGCACCAGGTTCCCCTCCCTAGTCACCGGATCCACCTCCTCCTCATCCTCCGACTCGCCCGCAGCCATCGCCGTGAAAGTGATAGCTACATATTAAAGTTTTCATGGTCCATCATTTTGGTCAATCCAGCGAGGTTAATTTGCTGACAAGACGTGTAAATAAAGCTGTAAAACAGCCCTAGTTTTGTCCGCTCACGAGATTAACAATGACAAATCACCTTTACAGCTCACACGTTTACAGCTCACACTGCACGCCGGGGCCCGCGCGGCCATAAAAACGTTCGCACTGCGAGCCACTGCCAAGATCCATCTCAAACGTCCGAACCACCCAGGCACGGATCTCAACGCACCCGGCATGACTGCCTGATCGGCACCGGACGGGCACGGCAACTTGGACTCGATCGGAGCCATCCACGTTTCGATCAAACGGTCCTTCTCCCCCTCTCAATTTCCCTCCATCCGCCAAGCCCACGCCTATAAATGTCCCCCACCACGGTCGCCTTCCCAGTAGATCCGCCACTTCCCATCCAATCCTGCGAGCACCCGATCATCAAAACCAAACTGCGCACCGATTGTTGATCACCCTCGGTCCAATTTTGGCCTTCCAAATCCAATCGATCGCCCGCCTAGCCAAGAATTTGAGTTCAAGATGGGCAACTGTTTCCACACAGCGCAAGGTCGTCGCGGTGTCGACACCAAGAAGAGCGCGGTGCCGGAGGAGGAGGAGGAAGTTACTCCGCCGGTGAAGGAGGTGAAGATCAGGATCACGAGGAAGCAGCTGGAGGACCTGCTGCGGCGCCTCGACCAGGAGGACGGCTGCAGCGGCGCCGTCATCTCGGAGCTCCTCTGCATGACGAGCAGCTCCAATTTCCGGCACAGGGGGCAGACCGCACAGTGGACGCCGGCGCTGCAGAGCATACCGGAGTGAGAATTCATCCTCCTGCCGCTACATACATATTGCTAGTTATACGGGCGGTGTATTTAGTTAGTCAACTACTGGTGTGCTAGTGTATTATTGTCATTATAAATCCTGCTCGGAACGCACAAATTGTGACGATCCTTCATTCCTGGTATGTAGGTCTGAGAATAGATGAGCTTGAGATAATCTATGTAATTAAAGTAAATAAACTCGTTGTGCGTTTTAGACAGTATGGTGACATGTAGAAATATCAATATTTTAAATAGCGCGCTACAAAATATAGCGAGGCCCTTCTCTAAATGCTACACAAGTTATAGCGCGCTAACAGCGTGCTATATTTCAAAATAGCATTTGCAAAAAAATAATCAAAATATCTAGAAATAAAGTATTTAAGCAACTAAATTTTTCATAGGAGCAAGCAATATATGCATATGATAAAAGGAGTGAGAAAGCTAGTGGGAGAATCTGATAAAAGAAGTGAGAAAGCTAGTGGTCGTGGGTTGATTTTGGCCTGCTGGGCCTGTTGGGCTGTGCTTATTTCAGTTTTGCATGATATGCACGTTATAACGCTACAACGTTACAACGTTATAGCGTGTGTAGCGCGCTAATTACGCGATTAGCGCCGTAGCGTCTGATTTTGCCAAAACGTAACGTCTCCTTTTCAAATATGCTATAACCGCGTTATAACGGCGAAATAGCGTGTTATTTAAAATATTGAGAAATACACATATACATAAGTGAATGTAAATCGAGAATTGGTAGCTGGGAAGTCTAGGAGGGCTCCTTCCATTGCTTGCTATGTTTGATTCTGATATACTGGCTAATTACTTCAGCTCCTTAATTTTAGCTGAAGATATTTTCTGTTCTTGGATTATGAATCATTGACCCATCTCGAGGGAATTTTGTTGAAAGAAAAATCGATCAAGATACCGGCAGGCCGAGTGGCATTGCAACTAGGAGTATGAAAATGAAGTAGGAGTAAAATTAGCATGCGGTAGTGGCTTGGTACGTGCTGTCTCATATGCTTGTCGCTGTTTGATGTGTCTTGGGCAATTCAGCGCCTCGTAAGGCAAGTGCGTGCGGACGTGGCTGCTATGCTGTTGCGGGACATGGTGATCGACTGCAGTGGTTGAGATGCATGGTGATCCTCCACTCCGTAAGAGCGTTTCCGATGTACTCCTTGATTAGTCTCGGCTCTAATGGTCAAGCTTTCTAATGATGTTTTGCACCCGCAAGAAAAAGTCCCCTTTTGGATTCTCATGTTCTTCCTTATGATCAAGTTCTCTGTCGAGTTGTTGCCACCACGTTCCCTTGCTTCTCCAGGCATTATTTTCTTTTGTTTTTCCAGGCACATGCGTCGTTTCTGAACATATTTAGGCAGTAGACTTTTTTTCCAGAGAAACTCGGGAGTGGACTTTTGGTTCTCCAAGTAATATATAGTCACCTTCTGCACAGATGCTCCATAATAATACTAAATCGGCCCAGACGGTGTTGACTTTCAAATAGGACTTCATTTTCCTATTGAAATCTCTAAATATCCGTTTTTTGAAAGAAAAATGAAATACAATGTAAATATCGCGCTCTAGAGCCAACACAGATCTACATGTAATCAGTATGATGTGAAAGAAATATAATTAACTGCATATGTTGCCTGATGAACGACTTTCTAGTTAATCCATGGATTGGACTTGGCACTTGGCATCGATGGTTCAACTCATCTTATCATTTCCGTAGAGATGTTATGTGATCAAATAATTGTTACGCCGGAAAGTTGACATGCTCATGCGCTGATGGATGCACAAACGTCACATAGTTGCATGCGTGTGATTATCTTGTTGCTGCCGCTTGCTGACACACATGCGCTCGAAGCTCGCTCTCGGACTGTTTGGCATCTGACCAGGCTTTATCCTGCCTACGTAGCATCAAGTTGATAGTAGTAGAATCGTAGATTCAATGAGTATTGAACTTTCTAATTGAGTGCCCTTGGACGAGAATTATTTGGGATTCTATTGCTACCCTCACAAATATCCAATCGCTGAAGCCGGCCTCTTGGAGCAATGCTACTGACATCAAGGAGTGGATGAATAGGTGTCACTTGCAGGCACCCAGTGGGAAGAAAAAAGGCACACTCTTATTGATCCGTCTTATTGCCTCGGAACTGTGACGCGGGCGAAACAGACGCATCTTCCAGCAAGAATCACTGCCTTCCACGGTGATGGTGCAAAAGATTAGAGATGAAATCATCCTTTGGAACATGGCTGGAGCTGGTATACCGTTCGACCCAGGCTGAGGAAACTGCAAAGCGCGAGACGCATCTTCCAGCAAGAATCACTGCCTTCCACGGTGATGGTGCAAAAGATTAGAGATGAAATCATCCTTTGGAACATGGCTGGAGCTGGCATACCGTTCGACCCAGGCTGAGGAAACAGCAAAGCGCACGCATTTTTCTTTCTTTGTTTCTCTCGCTTGTTTTGGTTTTCCTGTTGCTTGCCTGCTTGGGATTTTCTGTACTTTGTACTTGGCTTTCCCTGCTGATCAATGAATTTGGTACTCAACTACCAACATTCCAAAAAAACAGTACTGAACCGTACAAACTTACAACATCTACAGCAAGACTTGGCAAATTCGGCCCCTCAAACACCCGCGGACGCGCCAGGACGCGTCCGCGAATAGTGACTGGGCACCCCTTAAATAATATAATTCACATTCGGACACCTCAATTATTATATCTCATATCCATACAAACAGTGGTGGTGCCAGGATCCAAACCTTGTGATGTCAAGATTTTGGTAACGAAAAAATTTATACACAAATTAAACAGTGACAAAAAAGTCATACTTTAGTATAGATATATTTCTGTAGTGGACCTTTTGGATCATGCATGTTTTGATATGTATGCATAATATAAACTTTACTGAAAGTTGACATCTTGAATCCTAACAAGCATCAATCTCTTCTAGTTCCTAGTATAGTAGTATTCATCGTAAGAAAAGAAAATTAGAAGAGGTTCCTAGTCACAAAACGCTGCCGGCTAGCCGGAGGTTGATGCGCCTCATGCCCTCAAATGTCGCATCTCCATTTTGGAGAGATTTACACGGGAAGATGAAACAGCGGAGAAATTCAACTGTGGAAGGATAAATCACGGGATTAGTAGATCAACCAATCTAAGGCTTCCTTTGCTAGTTTACTTCTTTTTGCCCAGCCAAACGTTACCCATAACAGATGACAAGTGGGCCTTGTTGTCAATACTCAGAATATGTTTATTCAGCAGCTGAGTACACATGCATGGGGTCTTTCACTTCCCAAATCCCTGTGTAGTCAAGCGACTGCACAGCCACAACGTGGCTTCGCCACTATATACAAACTCATGCAACTACGTTGATGTATACACATCGCCGATTAATCCATCAGTACTAACTAAATATGCCATCGGACTATCAGAATTTGGCATATTTGGTCATGGTGGAGTTCATCCACGGCTACCCTCGCCCTTCCCGGTGCCGTTGTCGTCCTTTTCACGGAAGTACCGGTCGAAGAAGCAGTACGGATCGAGCCGGATTTGCTCATCGCCACTGTTCGCCTTCTCCTCCTTCGGTGGCAGTCCGGCCATGACACGAACCGTCCGATTCTACTCTCGTGCGATGTCGCGCGTGTTCCTCCGCTGCCATTTCTTCACAATGCGGGAGCGGATGGCTTCCTCCTTTGCGGCCGCCCGCACCGCCGCATCCGCCGCCGTCATTTTCGTCATGATGCGGGCCTCGGCGGCCCATATCCTCTCCTTCCCATGACGGTCCGCCCATTCCCGGTGGGACTCATAGTCAACCCGACCGGTGATGGGGAAGGAGAGGTGTTTCGGCTACGGGGACCGCGAGGATCCAACACCAGAGGACCTGAGCACTCGCCGAGCCGACGCTTTGGCGTCGCGGCCGACGGTCGGATCCAAATTCTATTCGGCGCTGGTTAAAGGCAATTTTCCTAACCGGCGCCTGCAACAGCGTAAGAAAAAGGGTTCTCTGCTGGGATTCGAACTCGCAACCCCTTCGTTCAGGGCAAACCGTACTAACTATCTTGGCCATCGGTCAACATCTGCTGCATTTCTTCTTTTTCCACTTTTTCATCTTTCACTCAGTGCGCGGGAGTCCCAGTTTGGATTTTTTTTCACTTGTTTTCTGGGCTGGGTTCCGGGGATTTTCTTTCCCGGTTTTCTTCCATTTATCTGATTTCTGTTTTTCTTTTTCCTTTTTGTTTTTCTCTCTTGTTTTTTCGTTTATCCCTGTCTCTTTTTATTTTTCATATTCAATGAACTTTCAACAATTCGATGAACTATTTTCCAAAATCGACAAACTTTTTCAAAATTGATGAACGTTTTTTCAAATTCTGTAAATTTTCTTCAAGTGCGATGAACTTTTTAAAAAATTGATTAACTGTTTTCGAAACAAATATGATATTTTAAATTTTGATGAACTTTTTTGTTAGATCGATGAACTGTTTTAAAATTTGATGAACTTTTTTAAAATGGACGAACTTTTTTAAAGTCGATGATCTTTTTTTGAATTCGATGAACTTTGTTCAAATTAGATGAGCTTTTTTGAAATGCAATGAACGTTTTTTAAAATCGATGAACTTTTTTCAATTCATTGCACAATTTTTCCAGATTCGATAATTTTTTTTATATTTCATGAACATTTTTCAAAATCAGTGAACTATTTTCAAATTCAATGAACTTTTTTATAATTTGATGAACTTTTTTCGAAGTTTATGAACATTTTTTTAGTTTTGTTAATTTTTTGAAATCGTTGAACTTTTTTTCAAGATTTTGGCGAACATTTTTTGATTTTTTTTGTGAAGTATTTTTCAAAATTGACGAACTTTTTCAACATCATTGAACTTTTCTTGAATAGGGCAAAGTTTTTTAGCATGTTCCTGAACCTTTTTCGAAATCTCTGAAGTTTTAATTTCTTTAAAGAAAATCATGTAAGAACGGCTATAATATGTTTTATTGCTTTAGCGTTGCACTAAGTCAGTGGGAATCGCTCATCCTAGTGGTTAGAGCATCTCCAGACGCGCCCCCAACAGGCCCCTTTCCCCCAGGCGATTTTTTAGCGCCGGTGGCCGAAAATCGGCCCAATCGCGTCCCCAGGATCTCGTTTAGTGCCGGTTTGGGCGAAAACCAGATCCGGCGATCCCGCCCCGAACCCAAGCGGCCGGGTGTCGCCTGGGCGAGCCGGCTGAAGCGAAAAGCGGCGTGGGGCCGCTCTGTCAGCGACAGGAAGCCCTTTTCCCGTCGTTTCCTCCCGCTTCCCCTAGGCTTCCCTCTCTTCTCCATTCCTCCCGCCACCCCCTCCCCCCCGCCTCCTCCCCCTTCTGCCCGCCATGTCGCCAAATAAGTACGTGATGCCGCGCGCCGCGACGGATCCCACAGCCGCCGCCGCCGCCCGGCCGAAGCGAAGGAAGCCGAGGGCGCCGCTGTCCAAGCCCCCCGGCATGAGCAACACCAACTGGAAGGTGGATGTGGAGCGCCGGGAGGCCGTCACCGCCGACAGGCGCAACAGGGCCAGGGAAAAAGCGACGCACGCTGCGGCTGCGGCGGCGACGGAGCATCCGGCCGAACAAGCGGAGGCGGCGCGCGCGGCGGCGATGATGAATCCACCCGGTGGGTACCCGCACCATGCGGCCTGGAGCCAACAAAGCATCGGCTCTCCGGTTGGGTTCTCGGCGTCGCCGCACCCATGGAGCACGCCCTCGCCTGGCTATGCCGATGGGGACGCCCATGGTGGCTTCAACCCCAACATCACCTTCCCCCATGGGCGCCCAGTCCAGTGCATGCCCTCGCCCGCACCCGCGGCCTCTACTCACAAGCCTCATCCTCGTTGCATCTCGGCGATGCCGACACGACGGAGGCCGACATGGAGGACATCATCGCAGCCGGCTCAGCTGCCGCCGCCGCTTCCCCCGGATTCACTATGCAGGACGGCTCAATTGACCTCGCCGACATGGACGACGAGCTCGACTATGGCGAGGAAGAGTCGGAGGAGGAGGAAGAAGAGGAGGAGGAGCCGGCACCGACGAGGAAAGGCAAGAAGAAGAAGAAGAAGAAGGCAGCCAAGTCTGGCGAGCCACGCATAAAATGGGCGTCCAAGGAAGAGGAGTGCCTCGCCAAAGCATGGAAGGTCGTCTGCCTCGACCCGGTCACTGGCACGAATCAGAGCATCGAGACGTATTGGGACCGCATCAAGGCCGAGTTCGACGAGCGGAAGCTCATCGACCCCTACTTCAAAGGCATGCACATGAAGCGGGGGTCGAAGGCGATGGCGAACCATTGGGGGATCATCCAAACGGCGTGCAACAAATAGCATGGGATCGTCGAGGAGGTCGCGGCTCGCCCGAAGAGCGGCACCATCGTCGAGGATCAGGTATGGGCACGCCGTCCTTACTGTTGCCTTTCGACGGGCGCGCGCTCTTTCGCCTTGTGCGCGCCGTGGGAGCACCCTGGCGCGCTCTGGCGCCGACTGATGTTCTTTCTTCCGCGCAGCTGCTACGCATGTTCGCCATGTTCCACGCCGACAACAGCGACGCAGACTTCAAGTACCTCCACGTCTTCAAGCGGATAGACAAGTGCGAGAAATGGGCGGCCGTCCGACGCACCATCGCCAAGACCAAAGAGACGTACAAACCGGACGCGCCGACCGCGGGCGCGTCCAACGGGCGATCGGACGGCAACAAAGGTGCCAAGAAGGAGAAATACGCCGAGTCGGTTGCCGCGCGCGTGCAAGAGTCCATCAAACACTGCCTCACCGACGCCAAGACCAGGGCTGCCGAGCAAGAAGAGAAAACTAAGGCGATGTGGGCTGTTTTGATGACGAAAAGCGCCGTCAAACTCGACTTGCTCTGCACCAACGTCGCCGAGAAACTCAAAACTCAAGACACCAAGAAGAGGAACAACAACCCCGCCTTCTTGATGGGCGGCGCTAACATGCTCCAGAGCGGCGATGAGAAGTTCAAGGCGTGGTTCCTGGCGGAGCGCAGCCTCATCCTGAACCAAATACCGGCGACGCCGATGCCGCCGCCCAGCCCGGAAGCTGTGCCGACTGATGATGATACCGCCGTGACGCCCAGCCCCACTGACGGTGCCTCCGCCGCGCCGACCAGCCCGAAAGCCGCGCCGACTCCTCCCAGCCCGCGTACGCCCACGACGACGCCGGAGGTCGAGCTCGACGTTTGATGTATTCCTTCTGTGTCCTTCTTTTTTTGTACGCCGAACTACTGCGTGTCCTTTTATTTGATCGCCGAACTGTGGCGATGATCGCCGGTTTGTTGTTTTTTTTTGAGCGGGAATGACGGAGTTCGAATATGGGGCGCCTTGGGGGCGGCACCTGGGGGCGTGGCTGGGGAGAAACGAACCCCAGGGGCCGATCTAGCGCCGGCTCGCCCACAGGCCGCTCTATTTCGGCGTCCTGGGGGGCTGAACGGCTGAAGATGCTCTTAGCTCAACACCTGTAGGATGTGGATGTGCAGGTCGTGAGTTCGACTCACCTTTTGGATAGTTTTCGCGCTTTTTTGTTTCATTTTTGTGCGGTGCCCCCTTCGTGGGCCGGCCCACTTGCTAGGAGCTCCCACGGTTTGAGCGGATGGGGATGAATATTGTGAAGTCGGGTGGGTCAATATGGACCGGTCCGGCGTGCCCGGGCGCCCCATGTTCGTCTCATATTTGGATAGTTTTCGCGCTTTTTAGTTTCATTTTTGTGTGGTGCCCCTTCGTGGGCCGGCCCACCGGCTAGGAGCTCCCAAGGTTTGCTCCGACGAGCGGATGGGAATGAATATATGCGAAGTCGGGTGGGTCAATATGAACCGGGTCCGGCGTGCCCGGGCGCCCCATATTTGGATAGTTTTCGCGCTTTTTAGTTTCATTTTTGTGCGGTGCCCCTTCATGGGCTGGCCCACCGGCTAAGAGCTCCCACGGTTTTCTCTGACGAGCGAATGGGGATGAATATATGCGAAGTCGGGTGGGTCAGTATGGGCCGGGTCCGGTGTGATGGGCGTGCCCGGGCGCCCCATATTCGTCTCATATTTGAGCTAGATATGAGGTGTATCGGTCAGCCCGACCGTTTGACACCCGTTTGATGCGTCTGTCTGTGTCAAGAAAATCGTGATTGGACAGTAACTAGGCGGCCCGTCCAAACTTTTAAGAAGGGTTTGAGACGCCCGACTGTAGATACTCTTACATCAAGTCACTGATTGAGAAGATGATACCACACTATTGTTTTGCTAAAAGTCAGCTTTGCTCGCGACAAACATATACGAGTTCTTTTTTTTGACAAAATATATATGACCTTAGCCAGGGTATTTGACAAGATCAATGGGAGGACTCGGAGATGAGATCAGAAGGGTGATTACAATGTGAAAATTGTTCGGGATTGTTGACTTCATATGGCTGCGCTATACTACCTCCGTCCGTCCTGATTTTTAGTCTCTATTGTAATTTGTGTAAAATTTTGATCATAAATTTAATTAACAATATATTCATATTCATGCATATCATTAAAAATTATATCATTAGAAACTATGTTCAAATAATCCAACGATTTTTTTTGTTGACACACTAACATGTTGTCAGTTAAATTCTTGATCAAAATTTAATACAAATTACAAAGGAGACTAATGAATCAGAACGGAGGTAGTAGCTGGTCTCAGTTGTTATCCGTACCCTGGATTTTGCAGAGGTAACCGTACCCTGGATCCGCATGATCGCATGGAACTAAAGTGAAGCCAGTGTCTTTTTTATTTATTTTTTGAACTGAACTGAAGCCAGTGTCTTGGCTCTTCTCTTCTTCTTTTTTTGGCGATGGAGAAGTTTCATTTCATTACTCTGGTGCATCACGGGTGCGCACAGCTCATCACTGTCCCTGCCAGTTCCTTTTTCTTTTCTTGCAAGACAATTGTGCATTGCTAATCTTTTCATGAAGTCCCCGCAAAAAAAATAACTTTTCATGAGGTGAGTGTCGTGGTTCTAAGTCTGACAGTAGAATAGGGGGGTAGATATGGAGATGCAAGATCCTAGCTATGAAGCAGTTGTACACACAAGGGATTTACGAGTTCAGACCCTTCTCGGAGGAGGTAACAGCCCTACGTCTCGGAGCCCGAAGGCGGTCGACTGAATTATATGCGTATGAGTTACAGGGGTGCGAACCCTTTACACTGAGGAGGGGGGTGGCTTATATAGTGTCTGCCAGACCCATCCGGCCCTCAGTTATGCACGGTTTAAAGTACATAAAGGATTGACGTTACTGGTAACGTCCTACATAAAGTGTCATCATGGCTATAAAGACTACTTAATTACAGACCGTTTGGATACAGAATGGCCCTTGATCTCCTGGTGGTCGAGTAGGTCTTCATGGTCGAGTGCCTTCGAGTCTGTCGAGTGGATTCCCTCTTGGTCGACTGGAAGGCAGCTTCTTCTGAAGATGCCCTTGGGGAGGGTACTTTGGACAGGTCCGTGACCCTACCCTAGGTACATGACTTCATCATTAGCCCCCGAATGGATCGAGGTTTGAGTGAGGAAGGAGTTGATAATCTTTCTGACCTGTTTTTGGTGTTCTGAGCATGTCTCATCTTGGATCAATGACCTTTTTTAATGATGGCATCAACTTTTCTTTCAGTCGCCTTGATCCATTATTTTCTTCTGTCGAGTGAACTTTTGAACTTGGTGAACTTCCGAGCGACGGATCGTAGGAAATCCACCACCTGACAGGTTGCTCTGCTGTTAGCGGATTTTGTGGGATCCGAATTTTGGGAAGCGCGCGAAGCGGGGTGGACCGCGATACTCGGATGGGATAAGGCGTAGACGCCTCGATTTCTGCGCCATCTTTTTCGCCACGTATCGCGCGCGCGACTATTTCGGAATTTGACAGGACCGTCCGGGCCTACCTGTCATCCACTCGGAAGCATCCCTATATAAGGTGCTGGGCGAGGGTTTTTGAACAGTGCGTCTCCATTTCCCTCTCCGCCTTCCTCACCCCCGCCTGCTGTGCCCGCCTTTGCCTCCTCCCACCCACTCCTCGCGTGCCTCGCTGACGACGATGGTGAAGGAGAAGACGGCGGCCCTGGAGCGAGCGAAGAAGGCGACGGCGACGGCGAAGGCGAAGGGGAGAGCGACCAGCCGGGGCGGATCTTCGTCGAGGTCCCGCCTGCCGCAAGGTTGGGTCCAAGGAGATTGGATCCGCTCGACCATCACCCAGGCGGATCTCAACGACCTGGCCAATGAGGGACTGATCTCCCATGGGTCAGCAAGACTCCCGGGGACCGAGTGGCAACCGCAGCCACTGGAGGGTGAGTGCGTTCTCTTAGCCACTCGTGTAGATCGCGGATTCTCCCTGCCACCGAGTCTTTTCTTCCGAGGGTTTCTGAACTTCTTTGGGGCGCAACTCCACCATTTCACTCCCAATTCCATTGCCTATCTTGCTGCTTTCGTGTCCATGTGCGAAAACTTTCTGGGTTGTCGACCGCACTGGGGTCTCTTTAAGCACATATTCACCTGTCGCTCACAGACGGTGAAAAAGGCGAGTCCGGATGATGAGATGTGACGCCCCCGATTCAATCGTACACTAATCATGCACGCAAACGTGTACGATCAAGATCAGGGACTCACAGGAAGATATCACAACACAACTCTAAAACATAAATAAGTCATACAAGCATCATAATACAAGCCAGGGGCCTCGAGGGCTCGAATACAAGTGCTCGAACATAGACGAGTCAGCGGAAGCAACAATATCTGAGTACAGACATAAGTTAAACAAGTTTGCCTTAAGAAGGCTAGCACAAACTGGGATACAGATCGAAAGAGGCGCAGGCCTCCTGCCTGGGATCCTCCTAACTACTCTTGGTCGTCGTCAGCGGCCTGCACGTAGTAGTAGGCACCTCCAGTGTAGTAGGAATCATCATCGACGGTGGCGTATGGCTCCAGGGCTCCAGCATCTGGTTGCGACAACTAGGTAGAAGGGAAAGAGGAAAAGAGGGAGAAAAGCAACCGTGAGTACTCATCCAAAGTACTCGCAAGCAAGGAGCTACACTACATATGCATGGGTATATGTGTAAAGGGCCATATCGGTGGACTGAACTGCAGAATGCCAGAATAATTGGGGGATAGCTAATCCTGTCGAAGACTACGCTTCTGGTAGCCTCCGTCTTGCAGCATGTAGAAGAGAGTAGATTGAAGTCCTCCAAGTAGCACCTCCAAGTAGCATCTCCAAGTAGCATCTTCAAGTAGCATCTCCAAGTAGCATCTCCCGTAGCATCGCATAGCATAATCCTACCCGGCGATCCTCTCCTCGTCGCCCTGTAGAAAAGCGATCACCGGGTTGTATCTGGCACTTGGAAGGGTGTGTTTTATTAAGTATCCGGTTCTAGTTGTCATAAGGTCAAGGTACAACTCCAAGTCGTCCTGTTACCGAAGATCACGGCTATTCGAATAGATTAACTTCCCTGCAGGGGTGCACCAACTTACCCAACACGCTCGATCCCATTTGGCCGGACACACTTTCCTAGGTCATGCCCGGCCTCGGAAGATCAACACGTCGCAGCCCCACCTAGGCTCAACAGAGAGGCCAGCACGCCGGTCTAAACCTAAGCGCACAGGGGTCTGGGCCCATCGCCCTTAGCACACCTGCACGTTGCGTGGGCGGCCGGAAGCAGAACTAGCCCCCTTAATACAAGAGCAGGCTTACGTTCCAATCCGGCGCGCGCTGCTCCGTCGCTGACGTCTGAAGTGCTTCGGCTGATACCACGACGCCGGGATACCCATAACTACTCCCACGTAGATGGTTAGTGCGTATAGGCTCGTAGCCAACTCAGATCAAATACCAAGATCTCGTTAAGCGTGTTAAGTATCCGCGAACGCCGAACAGGGCCAGGCCCACCTCTCTCCTAGGCGGTCTCAACCTGCCCTGTCGCTCCGCCACAAAGTAACAGTCGGAGGCCGTCGGGAACCCAGGCCCACCTCTACTGGGATGGAGCCACCTGTCCTTTCAGCCCCCTCATCAGAATCACTTGCGGGTACTCATCGAGCTGACCCGACTTTAGTCACCATCTGTATAGTATGTATGTATGTATAGTATATACCCGTGATCACCTCCCGAGTGATCACGGCCCAATAGTATAGCAAGGCAGACTGACAAGAATGTAGGGCCAATGATGATAAACTAGCATCCTATACTAAGCAATTAGGATTGCGGGTAAGGTATCAATGACTGTAGCAACAATGACAGGCTATGCATCAGAATAGGATTAACGGAAAGCAGTAACATGCTACACTACTCTAATGCAAGCAGTATAGAGGAGATTAGGCGATATCTGGTGATCAAGGGGGGGGGGCTTGCCTGGTTGCTCTGGCAAGAGAGAGGGGTCGTCGGTGATGTAGTCCACCACAGGGGCATCAGCATCGTCACGGGGTCTACCTGAGAGAAGAGGGGGGAGAAACAGTAAATACATAGCAAGCAAGTGCATAACAGGACAACAAGCAGAGCTAGACGTGTTCTAACGCGGTAGTAGGTGATACCGACGAAGGGGGAAAGCATTCGGGAAAGTATTCCTGATGTTTCGTGTTTTCAGACAGATGAACCGGAGGGGGAAAGTTGCGTGTTTGATATGTTAGGGGTGTGTGGTGGACGAACGGGCTGCGTATCCGGAATCGTCTCGTCGTTCTGAGCAACTTTCATGTAGAAAGTATTTTCATCTGAGCTACGGTTTATTCTCTATTAATTTTAAAAGATTTAAATCATTTTCAGGATTTACTTAATTATTTTAATGCAACATTATCCAGAACAGTGATTGCTGATGTCAGCATGATGTCAGCATGATGTCAGCAGTCAATAGAGGTTGACTGGGTCAACCTGACAGGTGGGTCCCACCTGTTAGGGATTGTTTAGCTAATTAACAGTAGTTAATTAGGGTAACTATTTATTAGGTTAATTAATCTTAATTAGTTAAACTAAACATGATTAGTTAAGTTAGTTAATTAATTAATTAATCTTATTATTAATTATTTATTTATTATATTTATTTTTTTTAATAAAAAAATGTTTTGGGCATGGGGCCCATCTGTCATAGGCCCTAGGGGCCTTAGCCGGCACAGGGCGGTGCGGTTTCGGGCGCAACGGGTGCCCCGCACCCGTTCGTTCAGGCGCACGCCCAGAGGTGGGCGGAGCCGGCAGGGCGCCGGAGCAGGGGAGGCCGGTGGCCACGGCGCCGGCCAGGGATGGGCGCAGGGGCGCATCCCGCCCAGTGCGGGGCGAGGTTGCCGGCGGCCACCGCACCAGCGGCAGCAGGGCGGCGGTGCCGGCGTGGGGC
>NC_041383.1:270024667-270054102 GCF_002162155.2 Triticum dicoccoides | reverse complement strand
AACGAGGGAGACGCGCGGGGTGGGGCGAGTGGGGGAGTGGGGGCGAGTGGGTGCGGCTAGGGTTGGCCTGAGGGGAGTGGGGGGGGTTAAGCCGGCGGGGTGGACCGGCTGGCCAGGTGGGTGGCCCAGTGGGGTTGATGGCCTGCTGGGCCGGAGCGGGGGGGTTCTTTTCCCTTTTCTTTTCTTTTTTTTTGTTTTTTTTGTCTGTTTAGTTTTTCTCTTTTGTATTTTCTTTTCTGTTTTATTTTAAGTTCCCTTCTATTACAGTTTTATAAAAACACTAGCACCTAAATTTGTATTTATAAATATACTACTGCCACCTTAATTCTCAACCGAAAATAAAATAGTTTAATATTTTATAAAATTCAATAGGCATGTATTTAACTGTTTTAACTACTGTTTTAATTATCTTAGAGCCTTTAAACACTTTATCAAAGTTTGGTTTCTCCACCATAATTACCACTGCATTATTTAGTTCACTCCGAACATTTTAGTTTTAAAGTTTGGAAACTTTTGTTGTTTGCCTATGTTTTAAATTTGAATTTGAATCGGGTTCGAATCAACGTGAGTTTAATCACAGTAATGGAGGTGACGTGGCATCATTAGCTTGGGATTACTGTAGTCTAATTATCCGGGCGTCACATGAGAGGACCAAGGTTATCCAGATGTGCGGGGGTCTTGGGATCCAAATGAGGAGTAAGAGTGCCTTTCCGGCCATGACCCTTCCTGAGTCGGTTAGAGGGTGGCAGTCGACCTGGTTCTACTGCCAAGACGAGTCGACGTCGGGGCAGTCGACTGGTCTCCCTCCGTTCTCCATGGACCGAGTGAACAAACCCTCTTCTCTGAAGGTGCTCCCTGAGGAGAAAGCTCGGGTAAAAATGTTGATGGAGCGCGTAGTCCAGCTCGTTCGGGACGGAGTGACGGGTATGGACCTTCTGGAGGTCTTCCTTCGACGGCAAATTCAACCGCTCCAATACCGAGGCCACCCGATGTGGCTGTACTGCGGCACCGAAGATACCACTCGGGTCCATCCAGAGGCGGTCGATGACGCCACACTGGAGAGGTGGATGGCTGCCATCACAGGGAATAAGGATAACCCTCGAGGGGCTAGGAGGATCCCACCACTCGACCATACCTACACACCGGACACGGTACGACCACTTATCCCCAGTTCTGATCTTGCTTTGTTCATTCTGCTTCACCACAAATTGGTCGATTGACCTTTGTCTTGTTTTGTTGTCTGTCAGGCCACCACTGAATTGTACTCGATGCCCAATGGAGAGCAAGCGCCGACTGAGGAGGAGGAAGGAAGTGGGGGCGAAAGCCCGGAGGAGTGGGATTCGGATGCTGATGACGATGATGACGATGATGACTCTGTCGCGGAGGAAGAGGAGGAGGAGGAGGAGGAAGTTGCACCTCCTCGTTCGGAAAGACGCTCAAAGCTTGTTCATGATCCTGCAGCTGAGCGTGGAAAGGGGGTTGCGCCCGTCACGCAGTCGACCAAGCGTCCTCGGACGACTTCCCCGGTGCCGACTGAAAAAGTCTCGAAGCAATCTCGAGTGGCGCCATCGAAGCCGGCAAAGGTCTTGCCGAAGATGAAGATGGCGATCCCCACTATCTCAGGGTAATGGTGTAACTTGAGTTTTCCCGTTTCACATGAATTTATCCTTGGCCGACTCATGAGCTGATCGACTGACTTCTGGAGTTGTAGTGCTGCTACTTCTGATACCTCGGCCAGGGCTGAAGATCACGAGATGGAAGATGCTGTCACTTCAAAACCTGGTATGACTTTTGTAGTTCCGTCTTCAGTCGGTTGGCTCTTTGTCTCTAATTTTGATTCTTTTCTGCAGCTCCATCTAACGTCGTTATTGACCTTCCTGACGATGATGACGAGGAACCACTGAGGCAGAGGAGGAACAGGAAAGCGTCTGCTGGCAAGGCGATTCAGGACGTGCCAGCACCCGAGATGTTGGTCGTGGAGGGGGACAACGTCACTCGGCCTACCATATCCTTTGCAGTGCCGTTGACGAGTGCTCGCCCTTCATCGTCGAGTGCTGCTCAGCCTTCACTTTTCTCGACCCACCACGTCCCAGAGGACCAAGCCAGTGCTGCTAAAGAAGCGATACGCCAGGCAGGGGTCATGATGGAGCAAGTGAAGGCAATCCGAGACGCTAGTCAGGCAGCTTATGACGCCAGTTCAGCTCTTCAGAGTAATGTTCAGGTCAGCCGGTCACCGCCTGTTCTGTTAGGATATGATATCTGAAAATCCTTCTCCTGAAAATTTTAGTATCTGTCGTACACCCACTGGGTGTGTTGTTTGAAATTCTGGATTAGTGGGGGCACGCTGAGTGCACCCACTGGATGTAGTCCCCAAGGCTATGGTGGACTACTGGCAGTCGAACATAGTCTTTATGTCTTAAGTATCTATCGTACACCCAGTGGGTGTGTTGTTTGAAATTCTGGATTAGTGGGGCCACGCTGAGTGCACCCACTGGGTGTAGTCCCCAAGGCTATGGTGGACTGCTGGCAGTCGACCATAGTCTTTATGTCTTAAGCTTTTTTCTTAACTCGATCAGGTCGAATGGATTCATAGACCGGTGGGGGCATGCTGAGTGCACCCACTAGGTGTAGTCCCCAAGACTGTGGTGGACTGCTGGCAGTCGACTATGGTCTGAAGATAATGTTTTTTTGAGCTATTTGTTGGTCAACTGATCGACTCTAACTGATAGAACTAGTGGGGGCACGCTGAGTGCACCCACTGGGTGTAGTCCCCGAGACTATGGTCGAATGTTTATATTCGGCTGTAGTCTTAGAAATGCTATGGTTTTTCCTTAGTCACTCGGAAGTGAACTGTCTTTGACATTTGTCGATTGGTTCTTCGCAGAAATCTTGTGAGCTTGCGGCTCGTTACACTGAGTTGGAGAACAAGCAAATCCAGCTCGAGCTTGATCTGAAACTGGTCCAGGAGAACTTCACGAAGTCGAAGGAGGAGGCAAAAGGTATGTTTGGTGAGAACCTCGACGACTGCTTTTGCCTCTCGTCCATTTCTAAGTCTGATCTCACTGTGACTTTGTAGACAAACTGAGGGATGCTCTGAAGAAGAAAGACCTTGATTTGGCTGAGATGCAGAAAGAGGCTTTAGAGAAGACCAAGCTCACAAATGAGAAGCTGGCTTCAATCACCAAGCTTGAAGAAGAAAACACCAATCTGAAAGCTGCTCTTGGTGCGGCCAACAAGGAGGTCAGTCGACTGAAGAGTGACAAGATTGCCTTGAGTGACAAGGCTAGTGAGTTGGTGGGAAAGAAGAATGATCTGGAGGCTTATCTGGGGGGCTTGCCAAGAAGCTATTCCTCATGCTTGAAGGTAATCTTTTGTATCAAATAGACATCTTGACTATGATTTCTCCATCAGACTGCAGTCTTGACTCTAGGGTTGTGTTTGCAGAGTTCTGCCAGAACTTTGAAGAGGAGACTAGTCGATTGGAAATAAACCTGGATCCCATCAACTCCCCTGTGAAAGATGAAGTCGCCATGAATGTGCTCCGTCTTGAATCTCGCGTTGCTGCTGTCGTCGACTATCTCGCAAGGCTGAAGGTTGCAACTTCCCGCATCGACACAACACTCTGGCCAAGAGAGACGCTTCAGAACGACCTCGAATCTCTGATGACTCGACTGAACGAGGTTCCAAGTTGAGTGCAAGAATAGAAGAAGTCTTCTGCCAGGTGCGGCGTGAACGTTGCTTTGTCTCTGGCCCGTGTTCACTGCAAGGAGGCGCGAGAGGACAAGCTGGCAGCCCTTAAGGTGGCTAATACCAAGAAGCATGATTTCCGATCTTTCATGGAGACCTTCATCGCTGCTGCCACTCGGATTGCAGATGGAATCGACTTGGACGAATTTGTTGCGCCTTCCAGCCCTCCGCAGGAGGGGTAAAAACTTCTGTGCTTGATACTTTAAATTTGCCTCGGTATGCCGAGTGATTTTTGTAACTGATAAACCTTAACGGGCTCAGCACCCGAGCACTTTCGGTTCCGTTAGATGTTATCTGAATTTGGATTCGATGTTGAATATGTCTGCATTTGGTTTGAGGTGTCTTTTGTAGGCTATGGCAAAGCGCTTATTGCAATCGACTTGTTCTCCAACACACTTAGGCGAGCACTGGGCTGCAGCTAAGCCTCCGGGTGGGAGGTCTGCTCCTCACTCGGTAGGATTTTCAAAAACTTAGGCGAGCACTGGGCTGCAGCTAAGCCTCCGAGTGGGAGGTCTGCTCCTCACTCGGTAGGATTTTCAAAAACTTAGGCGAGCACTGGGCTGCAGCTAAGCCTCCGAGTGGGAGGTCCGCTCCTCACTTGGTAGGATTTTCAAAAACTTAGGTGAGCACTGGGCTGCAGCTAAGCCCCCAAGTGGGAGGTCTGCTCTCCACTCGGTAGGATTTTCAAAAACTTAGGCGAGCACTGGGCTGCAGCTAAGCCTCCGAGTGGGAGGTCTGCTCTCCACTCGGTAGGATTTTCAAAAACTTAGGCGAGCACTGGGTTGCAGCTAAGCCCTCGAGTGGGAGGTCTGCTCTCCACTCGGTAGGATTTTCAAAAACTTAGGCGAGCATTGGGCTGCAGCTAAGCCCCCGAGTGGGAGGTCTGCTCTCCACTCGGTAGGATTTTCAAAAACTTAGGCGAGCACTGGGCTACAGCTAAGCCCCCGAGTGGGAGGTCTGCTCTCCACTCGGTAGGATTTTGCGGTGTTTCTCTGAGGAAGAAGGCATCAATCGATCAGCACCTCGTCTTCCTTGCGGAGCGCACATTATACTTGTGGCGTAGCTCGGAAGAAGAGGGTAGCAGTCGACCTGCACCTCGTCTTCCTTGCAGAGCGTACGTTGTACTTGTGGCGTAGCTCGAAAGAAGAGGGTAGCAGTCGACCTGCACCTTGTCTTCCTTGCGGAGCGCATGTTATACTTGTGGCGTAGCTTGGAAGAAGAGGGTAGCAGTCAACCTGCACCTCGTCTTCCTTGCGGAGCGCACGTTATACTTGTGGCGTAGCTCGGAAGAAGAGGGTAGCAGTCGACCTGCACCTCGTCTTCCTTGCGGAGCGCACGTTATATTTGTACTTAGGCGAGCGCTATGCTGCAGCTCAGCCCCCGAGTGGGAGGCTGGCTCACCACTTGGTAGGATTTTATTGAAACTTAGGCGAGTACTTGGACTGCAGCTAAGCCTCCGAGTGGGAGGCTGGCTCACCATTCGGTAGGATTTTATTAAAACTTAGGCGAGTACTTGGACTGCAGCTAAGCCTCCGAGTGGGAGGCTGGCTCACCACTCGGTAGGATTTTATTAAAACTTAGGCGAGTACTTGGACTGCAGCTAAGCCTCCGAGTGGGAGGCTGGCTCACCACTCGGTAGGATTTTTAAAGTACTTAGGCGAAACGGATTCGCAGCTAAACCCCCGAGTGGGAGACTGGCTCACCACTCGGCAAGGATTTTTTTTTACAAACTTAGGCGAAACGGATTCGCAGCTAAGCCACCCACTAAAGTGAAATTTTATTTGAACAAACAAAAGTGACAACAATCACTGGGAAAATTATAACACTATCGTTTTTTGAAAAAATGAACTACAAAAGTGCTTTTATTACATTTCCGAGCGGCTACTTAAGTGTAAAAGGGGCGGAGCAGCTCCGTGTTCCAAGCTCGGGGCTCGTCGATCTTGTGCTCGACGTTGTAAAGACGGTACGCTCCATTGTGGAAAACCTTGGTGACGATAAAGGGACCTTCCAAGAAGGAGCGAGCTTGTGTGGTTTCTGCTGATCCACTCGGAGAACCAAATCTCCTTCTTGGAAGGCTCGACTCTTCACGTTTTTGGCGTGGAAACGACACAAGTCTTGCTGGTAAATGGTCGATCGGATCAGAGCCATTTCCCTTTCTTCCTCTAGAAGGTCGACCGCATCCTGCCGTGCTTGTTCTGCTTCAGCTTCGGTGTGGAGCTCAACTCGAGGAGCGTTGTGAAGCAGGTCACTCGGCAAGACCGCTTCAGCTCCATAGACCAAGAAGAACGGAGTTCTCCCAGTCGACCGGTTAGGCGTGGTCCTTAACCCCCAAAGCACCGAGGGAAGCTCGTCGACCCATGCTCCAGCCGCATGCTTGAGATCACGCAACAGTCGGGGTTTCAACCCTTTGAGAATCAAGCCATTGGCCCGCTCTGCTTGTCCATTCGACTGAGGATGAGCGACTGAAGCATAGTCGACTCGTGTGCCCTGAGATGTGCAAAACGCCCTGAATTCCTCCGAATCGAAGTTTGACCCGTTGTCAGTGATGATGCTGTGTGGGACTCCATATCTGAATATCAATTCTCTGATGAAGCTGACAGCAGTACCGACATCAAGGTTCTTGATGGGTTTAGCCTCAATCCACTTGGTGAACTTGTCGACTGCTACCAGCACATGGGTGAAACTGCTTCTGCCTGTTCTCAAGGGGCCAACCATATCCAAACCCCATACTGCGAAGGGCCAGACGAGTGGTATGGTCTTTAAAGCTGAGGTGGGTTTGTGTGACATATTGGAGTAAAATTGACATCCCTCACACTTGTCGACTATCTCCTTTGCCATTTCATTCGCTCTTGGCCAGTAAAATCCGGCTCGGTATGCTTTGGCCACGATGGTCCGAGAGGACGCTTGATGGCCACAGGTCCCCGAGTGGATGTCATCAAGGATTATTCGACCTTCCTCTCGCGTTATGCATTTTTGACCAACTCCAGTCGCGCTTTCTCTGTACAGCTGTCCCCTTATCACGGTAAAGGCTTTAGATCAGCGGACGATCTGTCGAGCCTCTTCTTCGTCCTCCGGGAGCTCTTTCCTTAAGATATACGCGATATATGGTACTGTACAATCGGGAGTGATCACTAATGCTTCCATGATCAGGTCGACCACTGCTAGAACTTCAACCTCAGTCGGATCTGTGATACTCTTGGGCTGCGGAGCTTCTTCGGTAAAAGGATCTTCTATGACTGATGGAGTATGGATATGCTCCAACAACACATCACTGGGAATGGCTTCTCTCTTGGAACCTATCTTCGCCAAATCATCAGCCGCTTGATTCTTCAGTCGGGGTATATGGTGGAGCTCTAACCCTTCGAATTTATTTTCAAGCTTCCTCACTGCATTGCAGTATCTAGTCATGGTTGGGCTTCTAATGTCCCACTCCTTCATCACCTGATTGACCACCAGATCTGAGTCGCCATAAACCATAAGGCGACGGACGCCAAGTGAAATGGCCATGCGCAACCCATACAAAAGTGCTTCATATTCTGCTTCATTATTGGAGGAATCAAAGTGGATCTGGAGCACATATCTGAGTTTATCTCCTCGGGAGGAAACCAAAACTACCCCAACACCGGAACCATTCAACATCTTGGAGCCATCAAAAAACATGGTCCAATGCTCCGAGTGAACTTGAGTCGGCTGCTGTTGTTCAATCCACTCAGCAAGGAAATCTGCTATCGCTTGGGACTTAATGGCTTTCTTTGCCTCAAACTTGATATCAAGGGGAAGGAGTTCAATCGCCCATTTCGCCACTCGACCAGTTGCATCTCTGTTGTGCAGAATCTCTGACAGTGGGGCGTCGCTGACGACTGTAATGGAATGATCAGAGAAATAATGAGCAACCTTCTTCGTGGTCATGTAGATCCCATACACAAGCTTCTGATAATGAGGATATCTTTGCTTCGATGGAGTCAAAACTTCAGAGAGATAATACACTGGGCGCTGAACTTTGAAGGCTTTCCCTTCTTCTTCCCGCTCGACCGTAAGCACTGTGGCTGCAATGTAAAGCAACAGAGGCTCTTTGCTGATTGGAGCAGCAAGCACCGGCTGGGTGGAGAGCATAGCTTTTAGCTCGGCAAATGCTGCATCAGCTTCTGGGGTCCACTCGAACTTGTCTGCCTTCTTCATCAGTCGGTAAAGAGGCAATGCCTTTTCACCGAGGCGAGAGATGAATCGACTTAACGCGGCCAAGCATCCAGTAAGCTTCTGGACGTTATGCACACGCACAGAGCGTTTCATTCGGAGGATGGTGCCAACTTTTTCTGGGTTAGCGTCAATTCCTCGTTCTGAAACGAGAAAACCGAGTACCTTTCCACTAGGAACTCCGAATGTGCACTTTGATGGATTAAGCTTGATATCATACCTCCGGAGATTGGCAAATGTTTCAGCGAGGTCAGTCAATAGGTCGGAACCCTTTCGTGACTTGACTACGATATCATCCATGTACGCTTCCACATTCCGACTGATTTGAGTGAGTAAACACTTTTGAATCATCCTCATGAACGTGGCTCCGGCATTCTTGAGACCGAATGGCATGGTGACATAGCAGAAGCACCCGAATGGAGTGATGAAAGTTGTTTTGATCTCATCGGGTCCATACAGACGGATCTGATGGTACCCGGAATAGGCGTCTAAAAAAGACAATCTCTCGCATCCCGCAGTCGAGTCGACAATTTGGTCAATGCGAGGGAGAGGAAAATGATCTTTCGGGCATGCCCGATTTATATGTTTGAAATCGATGCACATGCGAAGTGACTTGTCCTTTTTGGGGACCATGGCGACATTGGCGAGCCACTCGGAGTGGTATATCTCTCGGATAAACTCTCCTGCTAGGAGTCGAGCCACCTCCTCGCCAATGGCTTTTCTCTTCTGAACGGTGGACTGTCGAAGATGTTCTTTGACAGGTTTTGCTTTCGAGTCAACTCTAAGGCAATGCTCAGCCAGCCCCCTGGGAACACCCGGCATGTCAGCAGGCTTCCATGCAAAGATGTCCCAGTTCTCACGGAGGAACTGGATGAGCGCTTCTTCCTATTTAGAGTCGAGTGTTGTGGAAATATGGGTCGGAGCTGCGCTGGGGTCAGTCGGGTGAATGTGAACGGGCTTCGTCTCACCAGACGACTGGAACGCTGACTCTATGGCGGGCTTCTTGCCCACAACAAATCACTCGGATCTGCATTTTTCTTGTATCCCTCCAGCTCTACCACTGTTATCTGGGCATCTGTAATCTTCGAGCCTTTCTGAAAACACTCGTCTGCCTTCTTCTGGTTGCCAGTGATAGTGATCACACCTTTGGGGCCAGGCATCTTTAATTTGAGGTACACGTAACATGGTCGAGCCATGAACCGTGCATAAGCTGGTCTCCCCAAAATAGTGTGGTAAGCACTCTGGAAATCCACGACTTCAAATGTCAGCTTCTCTTTGCGGAAATGCTTCGAGTCGCCGAACACCACATCTAGAGCTATTTGACCGAGTGACTCAGCCTTCTTTCCAGGAATGACTCCATGAAAACTCATGTTGCTGGAGCTGAGTCTGGACATCGGAATGCCCATTCCCTTTAGCGTCTCCGCATACAATATATTCAGTCCGCTACCACCATCCATCAGCACCTTCGTCAGTCGAGTGCCTTCGACGACTGGGTCAACCACCAAAGCTTGCCTCCCAGGGGTGGCTATGTGAGTCGGATGATCGGACTGATCGAACGTAATGGGAGTTTGAGACCATCTCAGATAGCATGGTGTCGCCGGGGCGACCATATTTACCTCACGGTTGATAACCTTCAATCGACTTTTGCTCTCCACATCAGCAAAAATCATCAGGGTGGAATTGACATGAGGATATCCTCCATCGTTGTCCTCTTTGTCCTCAGCTTTGTCCGACTCCTTCTCCTTGTCCTTGGGTTGTTTTCCTCGAAACTGCTGAATTAAGAGCCGGCACTGGCGTGTGGTATGTTTCGGGTAGATGAAGTTACCCTCTTCGTCTTTCTTCGTGTGGATGTGACACGGCAGATCCATCACATCATTTCCTTCCTTGTCTTTCACTTTCTTGGGGTTCCAGGATCCTTTGGGCTTCCCTTTGAATTTGCCCTGAGTCACGGCTAGAGCCTCTCCAGGAGCCGCTGGCTCGGCTTTCCTCTTCTGCTTCCGACTGGAGTTTCCTTTTTCCGACTGCCTCGGCTTGTACTTGCCACTCCGGAGTCGATCCTCTTCTTAACCATTGGCGTACTTGGTGGCAATTTCCATCATTCGACTCAGGGTCATATCTCCGGTCCGACCAAACTTCAAACTTAACTCTCTGTTCTTAACGCCATCCTTGAAGGCGCAGACTGCCTGATGATCAGACACGTTCTCCACCGTATGATGCAAAGTGATCCATCTCTGTATGTAATCTCTCAGGGTTTCATTCGACTTTTGCACGCAGACTTGCAGCTCCGTCAATCCGGCTGGTCGCTTGCAAGTTCCCTCGAATGTCCTGACGAACACTCGGGAAAGATCTTCCCAAGTGTAAATGCTGCTAGGAGCTAACTGATTCAACCATGCCATGGCCGAACCCTCCAACATGAGTGGTAAGTGCTTCATGGCCACCTCATCATTACCGCCGTCAATCTGTACCGCCACTCGGTAGTCTTCAAGCCAAGTTTCAGGCTTGGACTCACCGGTGAACTTACTTACCTCAGTCGCCAACCTGAAGTTGGGGGGTATCACTACGGCTCGGATGGCTCTGCTAAAACACTCTGGACCTGAAACATGGATTCGGCTGCTAGTGGGCACATCTCTTGTTGGAAATATGCCCTAGAGGCAATAATAAATTAGTTATTATTATATTTCCTTCTTCATGATAATCGTTTATTATCCATGCTATAATTGTATTGATAGGAAACTCAGATACATGTGTGGGTACATAGACAACACCATGTCCCTAGTAAGCCTCTAGTTGACTAGCTCGTTGATCAATAGATGGTTACAGTTTCCTGACCATGAACATTGGATGTCGTTGATAACGGGATCACATCATTAGCGGAATGATGTGATGGACAAGACCCAATCCTAAGCCTAGCACAAAGATCGTGTAGTTCGTATGCTAAAGCTTTTCTAATGTCAAGTATCTTTTCCTTAGACCATGAGATTGTGCAACTCCCGGATACCGTAGGAATGCTTTGGGTGTACCAAACGTCACAACGTAACTGGGTGGCTATAAATGTGCACTACAGGTATCTCCGAAAGTGTCTGTTGGGTTGGCATGAATCGAGACTGGGATTTGTCACTCCGTGTAAACGGAGAGGTATCTCTGGGCCCACTCGGTAGGACATCATCATAATGTGCACAATGTGACCAAGGGGTTGATCACAGGATGATGTGCTACGGAACGAGTAAAGAGACTTGTCGGTAACGAGATTGAAGAAGGTATTAGGATACCGACGATCGAATCTCGGGCAAGTACAATACCGCTAGACAAAGGGAATTGAATACGGGATCGATTGAGTCCTTGACATCGTGGTTCATCTGATGAGATCATCTTGGAACATGTGGGAGCCAACATGGATATCCAGATCCTGCTGTTGGTTATTGACCGGAGAACGTCTCGGTCATGTCTGCATGGTTCCCGAACCCGTAGGGTCTACACACTTAAGGTTCAATGATGCTAGGGTTATAAAGGAAGTTTGTATGTGGTTACCAAATGTTGCTCGGAGTCCCGGATGAGATCCTAAACGTCACGAGGAGTTCCGGAATGGTCCGGAGGTAAAGATTTATATATGGGGAGTCCTATTTTGGCCACCGGAAAATGTTCGGGATTTTTCGGTATTGTACCGGGAAGGTTCTAGAAGGTTCCGGAGTGGGGCCCACCTGCATGGGGGGCCCACATGAACGTGGGTAGTGGGGGCAAGGCCCCACACCCCTGGTCAAGGCGCACCAAGATCCCCCCTTAGAAGGAATAAGATCATATCCCGAAGGGATAAGATCAAGATCCCTAAAAAGGGGAGATAACAATCGGTGGGGAAGGAAATGATGTGATTTCTTTCCTCCCACCTTTGCCAACGCCCCAATGGACTTGGAGGGCAAGAAACCAGCCCCCTCCACCCCTATATATAGTGGGGAGGCGCATGGGAGCTTCACCCTTGCCCCTGGCGCGGCCCTCCCCTCTCCCAAGTGCTCCTCCTCTCTCGCGGTGCTTGGCGAAGCCCTGCAGGATTGCCACGCTCCTCCACCACCACCACGCCGTCGTGCTGCTGCTGGACGGAGTCTTCCTCAACCTCTCCCTCTCTCCTTGCTGGATCAAGGCATGGGAGACGTCACCGGGCTGTACGTGTGTTGAACACGGAGGTGTCGTCCGTTCGGCACTAGGATCTCCGGTGATTTGGATCACGACGAGTACGACTCCTTCAACCCCGTTCTCTTGAACGCTTCCGCTTAGCGATCTACAAGGGTATGTAGATGCACTCTTCTTCCCCTCATTGCTAGTCTCTCCATAGATAGATCTTGGTGACTCGTTGGAAAATTTTGAATTTCTGCTACGTTCCCCAACAGTGGCATCATGAGCTAGGTCTATTGCGTAGATTCTTTGCACGAGTAGAACACAAAGTAGTTGTGGGTGTTGATTTTGTTCAATATGCTTATTGTTACTAGTCCAATCTTGTTTCAACGGTATTGTGGGATGAAGCGGCCCGGACCGACCTTACACATACACTTACGTGAGACAGGTTCCACCGACTGACATGCACTTGGTGCATAAGGTGGCTAGCGGGTGCCAGTCTCTCCCACTTTAGTCGGAACGGATTCGATGAAAAGGGTCCTTATGAAGGGTAAATAGCAATTGACATATCACGTTGTGGTTTTTGCGTAGGTAAGAAACGTTCTTGCTAGAAACCCATAGCAGCCACGTAAAACATGCAAACAACAAAGAGAGGACGTCTAACTTGTTTTTGCACGGTATGCTATGTGATGTGATATGGCCAAAAAGAATGTGATGAATGATATGTGATGTATGAGATTGATCATGTTCTTGTAATAGGAATCACGACTTGCATGTCGATGAGTATGACAACCGGCAGGAGCCATAGGAGTTGTCTTTATTTATTGTATGACCTGCGTGTCATTGAACAACGCCATGTAATTACTTTACTTCATTGCTAACCGGTAGCCATAGTAGTAGAAGTAATAAGTTGGCGAGACAACTTCATGGAGACACGATGATGAAGATCATGATGATGGAGATCATGGTGTCATGCCGGTGACGACGATGATCATGGAGCCCCGAAGATGGAGATCAAAAGGAGCAATATGATATTGGCCATATCATGTCACTATTTGATTGCATGTGATGTTTATCATGTTTATACATCTTACTTGCTTAGAACGGCGGTAGTAAATAAGATGATCCCTCATTAAAATTTCAAGAAAGTGTTCCCCCTAACTGTGCACCATTGCGAAAGTTCGTCGTTTCGAAGCACCACGTGATGATTGGGTGTGATAGATTCTTACGTTCACATACAACGGGTGTAAGCCATATTTACACACGCGAAACACTTAGGTTAACTTGACGAGCCTAGCATGTACAGACATGGCCTAGGAACACAAGAGACCGAAAGGTCGAGCATGATTCGTATGGAGGATACGATCAACATGAAGATGTTCACCGATGATGACTAGTCCGTCTCACGTGATGATCGGACACAGCCTAGTTGACTCGGATCATGTAATCACTTAGATGACTAGAGGGATGTCTATCTGAGTGGGAGTTCATAAGATGAACTTAATTATCCTGAACATAGTCAAAAGATCTTTACAAATTATGTCGTAAGCTCACGCTTTAGTTCCACTGTTTAGATATGTTCCTAGAGAAAATATAGTTGAAAGTTGACAGTAGCGATTATGCGATCAGTAGAAAGCTTATGTCCTTAATGCACCGCTCAGTGTGCAGAACCCCAAACGTCGTCTTTGGATGTTGCGAACATCGGATATACACGTTTTGATAACTACGTGATAGTTCAGTTAAACGGTTTAGAGTTGAGGCACCAAAGACGTTTTTCGAAACATCGCGGAACATATGAGATGTTTCAAGGGCTGAAATTGGGATTTCAGCCTCGTGCCCACGTCAAGAGGTATAAGACCTCCGACGATTTTCTTAACCTGCAAACTAAGGGAGAAAAGCACAATCGTTGAGCTTGTGCTCAGATTGTCTGAGTGTAACAATCACTTGAATCGAGTGGGAGTTGGTCTTCCAGATGAGATAGTGATGTTTCTCCAAAGTCATTGCCACCAAGCTGCTAGAGCTTCGTGATGAACTATAACATATCAGGGATAGATATGATGATCCTTGAGGTATTCGCGATGTTTGACACCGCGAAAGTAGAAATCAAGAAGGAGCATCAATTGTTGATGGTTGGTGAAACCACTAGTTTCAAGAAGGGCAAGGGTAAGAAGGGATACTTCATGAAACGGCAAATCAGCTGCTGCTCTAGTGAAGAAACCTGAGGTTGAACCCAAATCCGAGACTAAGTGCTTCTGTAATAAGGGGAACAGCCACTGGAGCAGAATTACCCTAGATACTTGGTAGATGAGAAGGCTGGCAAGGTCGATAGAAGTATATTGGATATACATTAAGTTATTGTGTACTTTACTAGTACTCCTAGTAGCACCAGGGTATTAGATACCGGTTCGGTTGCTAAGTGTTAGTAACTCGAAATAAAAGAGCTACGGAATAAACGGAGACTAGCTAAAGGTGAGCTGACGAGATGAGTTGGAAGTGTTTCCAAGTTTGATGTGATCAAACATCGCACGCTCCCTCTACCATCAAGATCAGTATTAAACCTGAATAATTGTCATTTGGTGTTTGCGTTGAGCATAGACATGATTGGATTATGTCTATCGCAATACGGTTATTCATTTAAGGAGAATAATGGTTACTCTATTTATTTGAATAATACCTTCAATGGTCTTGCACCTAAAAGAGTGGTTTATTGAATCTCGATCGTAGTGATACACATTTTCATGCCAAAAGATATAAGATAGTAATGATAGTACCACTTACTTGTGGCACTGCCATGTAAGTCATATTGGTATAAAACGCATGAAGAAGCTCCATGTTGATGGATCTTTGGACTCACTCGTTTTGAAAAGATTGAGACATGCAAACCATGTCTATTGGTGTATACACATGAAGAAACTCCATGCAGATGGATCGTTTGTACTCACTTGATTTTGAATCACTTGAGATATGCAAATCATACCACATGGGAAATATGACTGAAAGCCTCATTTTCAGTAAAATGGAACAAGATAGCAACTTGTTTGGAAGTAACACATTTTGATGTGTGCAGTCCAATGAGTGCTGAGGCATGCAGTGAATATCATTATGTTCTTACTTCACAGATGATTCGAGTAGATGTTGAGTATATTTACTTGATGAAACACAAGTCTGAATTATTGAATGGTTCAAGTAATTTCAGAGTGAAGTTGAAGAACATCGTGACAAGAGGATAAAATGTCTATGATATGATCATAGAGATGAGTATCTGAGTTATGAGCTTTGGCACGCAATTAAGACATTGTGGAAATTGTTTCACAATTAATACCGCCTGGAACACCATAGTGTGATGGTGTGTCCGAACATAATAGGTGCACCCTATTGGATATGGTGCGTACCATGGTGTCTCTTATCGAATTACCACTATAGTTCATGGGTTAGGCATTAGAGAAAACCGCACTCACTTTAATAGGGCACCACGTAATTCCGTTGAGACGACACCGTTTGAATTATGGTTTGGAGAAACCTAAGTTGTCGTTTCTTGAAAGTTTGGGACTGCGACGCTTATGTGAAAAAGTTTCATCGTGATAAGCTCGAACCCAAAAACGGATAAATGCATCTTCATAGGATACCCAAAATGGTTGGGTATACCTCCTAATTCACATCCGGAAGCAAAAGTGATTGTTTCTAGAAACGGTTCCTTTCTCGAGGAAAAGTTTCTCTCGAAAGAATTGAGTGGGAGGATGGTGGAGACTTGATGAGGTTATTGAACCATCACTTCAACCAGTGTGTAGCAGGGCACAGGAAGTTATTCCTGTGGCACCTACACCAATTGAAGTGGAAGCTTATGATAGTGATCATGAAGCTTCGGATCAAGTCACTACCGAACCTCATAGGACGACAAGGACGCGTACTGCTTCAGAGTGGTACAGTGATCCTGTCTTGAAGGTCATGTTGCTAGACAACAATGAACCTACAAGCTATGAAGAAGCAATGGTGGGCCCAAATTCCAACAAATGGTTAGAAGCCATGAAATCCGAGATAGGATCCATGTATCAGAACAAAGCATGGACTTTGGTGGACTTGCCCAATGATCGGCAAGCCATTGAGATAAATGGATCTTTAAGAAGAAGACGAACGTGGACGGTACTGTCACCGTCTATGAAGCTCGACTTGTGGCGAAGAGTTTTTCACAAGTTCAAGGAGTTGACTACGATGAGATTTTCTCATCTATAGCGATGCTTAAGTCCGTCGGATTCATGTTAGCATTAGCTGCATTTATGAAATCTGGCAGATGGATGTCAAAACGAGCTTCCTTACCAGTCTTCGTATGGAAAGGTTGTATGTGATACAATCAGAAAGTTTTTGTCGATCCTAAGGATGCTAAAAGGTATGCTGGCTCCATCAATCCTTCTAAGGACTGGAGTAAGCATCTCGGAGTTGAAATGTGCGCTTTGATCGAAGATTTTGGGTTTATACAAAGTTCATGAGAAACTTGTATTTCCAAAGAAGTGAGTGGGAGCACTATAGAATTTCTGATGAGTATATGTTGTTGACATATTGTTAATCAGAAATGATGTAGAATTTATGGAAAGCATATAGGGTTATTTGAAAGGTGTTTTTCAATACAAAACCTAGATTAAGCTACTTGAACATTGAGCATCAAGATCTATGAGGATAGATCAAAAACGCTTAATGGTACTTTCAAATGAGCACATACCTTGACATGATCTTGAAGGTGTTCAAGATGGATCAGTCAAAGGAGTTCTTGCCTGAGTTGTAAGGTATGAAGTTAAGAGTTAAAGCTCGGCCACGGCAGAAGAGAGAGAAAGGACGAAGGTCGTCCCCTATGCTTCAGACGTAGGCTCTATAGTATGCTATGTTGTGTACCGCACCGGAAGTGTGCCTTGCCATGAGTCAGTCAAGGGGTACAAGAATGATCCAGGAATGGATCATTGGACAGCAGTCAAAATTGTCCTTGGAGTAAATAAGGACATGTTTCTCGATTATGGAGGTGATAAAGAGTTCGGCGTAAAGGTTTACGTCGATGCAAGCTTTAACACCTATCCGAATAACTCTGAGTAGCAAACCAGATACGTATAGCGGAGCAACCATTTGGAATAGCTCCAAGTGGAGCGTGGAAGCATCATTTACAATATGACCTAGAGATTTGCAAAGTACATACGGATCTGAATGTTGCAGACCCATTGACTAAAACCTCTCTTACAAGCAAAACATGATCAAACCCCAGAACTCATTGAGTCTTAATCACATGATGATGTGAACTAGTTTAGTGACACTAGTAAACTCTTTGGATGTTGGTCACATGGTGATGTGACCTGTGAGTGTTAATCACGTGGCAATGTGAACTAGATTATTGACTCTAGTGCAAGTGGGAGACTGTTGGAAATATGCCCTAGAGGCAATAATAAATTGGTTATTATTATATTTCCTTGTTCATGATAATCGTTTATTATCCATGCTATAATTGTATTGATAGGAAACTCAGATACATGTGTGTGTACATAGACAACACCATGTCCTTAGTAAGCCTCTAGTTTACTAGCTCGTTGATCAATAGATGGTTACAGTTTCCTGACCATGGACATTGGATGTCGTTTATAATGGGATCACATCATTAGCAGAATGATGTGATGGACAAGACCCAATCCTAAGCCTAGCACAAAGATCGTGTAGTTCGTATGCTAAAGCTTTTCTAATGTCAAGTATCTTTTCCTTAGACCATGAGATTGTGCAACTCCCGGATACCGTAGGAATGCTTTGGGTGTACCAAACGTCACAACGTAACTGGGTGGCTATAAAGGTGCACTACAGGTATCTCCAAAAGTGTCTGTTGGGTTGGCATGAATCGAGACTGGGATTTGTCACTCCGTGTAAACGGAGAGGTATCTCTGGGCCCACTCGGTAGGACATCATCATAATGTGCACAATGTGACCAAGGGGTTGATCACGGGATGATGTGTTACGTAACGAGTAAAGAGACTTGTCGGTAACGAGATTGAACAAGGTATTAGGATACCGATAATCGAATCTCGGGCAACTACAATACCGCTAGACAAAGGGAATTGAATACGGGATCGATTGAGTCCTTGACATCGTGGTTCATTCGATGAGATCATCTTGGAACATGTGGGAGCCAACATGGGTATCCAGATTCCGCTGTTGGTTATTGACCGGAGAATGACTCGGTCATGTCTGCATGGTTCCCGAACCCGTAGAGTCTACACACTTAAGGTTCGATGACGCTAGGGTTATAAAGGAAGTTTGTATGTGGTTACCGAATGTTGTTCGGAGTCCCGGATGAGATCCCGAACGTCACGAGGAGTTCCAGAATGGTCCGGAGGTAAAGATTTATATATGGGAAGTTCTATTTTGGCCACCGGAAAATGTTCGGGATTTTTCTGTATTGTACCGGGAAGGTTCTAGAAGGTTCCGGAGTGGGGCCCACCTGCATGGGGGGACCCACATGAATGTGGGTAGTGGGGGCAAGGCCCCACACCCCCAGTCAAGGCGCACCAAGATCCCCCCTTAGAAGGAATAAGATCATATCCCGAAGGGATAAGATCAAGATCCCTAAAAAGGGGGGGATAACAATCGGTGGGGAAGGAAATGATGTGATTTCTTTCCTCCCACCTTTGCCAACGCCCCAATGGACTTGGAGGGCAAGAAACCAGCCCCCTACACCCCTATATATAGTGGGGAGGCGCATGGGAGCTTCACCCTTGCCCTTGGCGCAGCCCTCCCCCTCTCCCAAGTGCTCCTCCTCTCTCGCGGTGCTTGGCGAAGCCCTGCAGGATTGCCACGCTCCTCCACCACCACCACGCCGTCGTGCTGCTGCTGGACGGAGTCTTCCTCAACCTCTCCCTCTCTCCTTGCTGGATCAAGGCATGGGAGACGTCACTGGGCTGTACGTGTGTTGAACACGGAGGTGCCGTCTGTTCGGCATTAGGATCTCCGGTAATTTGGATCACGACGAGTACGACTCCTTCAACCCCGTTCTCTTGAACGCTTCCGCTTAGCGATCTACAAGGGTATGTAGATGCAATCTTCTTCCCCTCATTGCTAGTCTCTCCATAGATAGATCTTGGTGACTCGTAGGAAAATTTTGAATTTCTGCTACGTTCCCCAACATCTCTGTCATGGCCACCTCGATGAGCTCTGTTTCGATCAACCAAACCTTGCACGATGATGGATCTCGCGTCAAAGCCTGGTTCCCTGGGGTTGACCGGAGCTCTTCGCCCAACACTGAGCTGGCGCCTGTCATCTTGCTGCCGATGGGCGTAAGACCCACCCCTTGGAGGAGGAGTGGGCACTCGACGTCGATCATCACGATCGAATCGGTCATTATATTGGTCACGTCGACCTTCGCGTCCCTCACGCCGCGGAGGCGATCTTGGGCTATGAGCCGACTGAACTGTATTCGCAGCGACGGATTGACTGTGAATCCTGTTGTGTGACTGTGACACAGCTGAATTCTGATCTCCTGCTGCTCGGAGCAAATCCCTGATCTGCATCAAGCCTCTGCCAGCCTCCGACTGAGAGGGCTGAATTGACTCTGCTATATGGGCTGCAGCTGCTAGATTCTGAATCAGGGTTCGATATACCTGAGTTGGTTGCGGAAAGAGTTGACGTCGACTGGAGTCGGGTACTCGTTGCCGCGCGCGTTCGTCGAGTGCTCGCTGGAGGTTCTCCAGTCGAGTGCGTTCAGCCAAGTTAGCCAAACGCGCCTCCTCCAAGGTGCGAGCCTCGGGAGTTTCTCCTGCGATAGGAGTATGCAGGGCATCCACGTTCCGGCGACGAAGATCTTCCCTCTACAGAGAAGTGAGCGGCTCGGGTTGATATTCCTCGTGGGCCTGAGTGGGGTCGCCTCCGCCGTCTATCCCGTCGGTGCGGGGGAAGCCGGGAGGGCTACGAGGCCCATTGACCATCAGAACCTCCACCGCCGGATCACTGCTGTCGCACTTGGATGCAGTCTCTACGGAGCCAGTCGACAGATCGAACAAGCCGTAGAGAGATTCGTCGGGCTCGATTGCCGCGACTTGGGTGGTGGACGATTGGCGAGCCACTGCGTGTCTCACCCACCGCTGAAGCCTCGACCGACCAGAGCACTTGCGTTGGCGGGAGACAGGGAGGGAGGACGACACAGGAGTCAACCGATACGGAGTCGGCGGTTGCCGCAGCAGGACGCCGCGGACACATGCCCGAAATTTCGTTACTGGTAACGTCCTACATAAAGTGTCATCATGGCCATAAAGACTACTTAATTACAGACCGTTTGGATACAGAATGGCCCTTGTTCTCCTGGTGGTCGAGTAGGTCTTCATGGTCGAGTGCCTTCGAGTCTGTCGAGTGGATTCCCTCTTGGTCGACTGGAAGGCAGCTTCTTCTGAAGATGTCCTTGGGGAGGGTACTTTGGACAGGTCCGTGACCCTACCCTAGGTACATGACTTCATCAGTGAGCACTATTCTGTTGTAATGGGACAGCTTTCATGCAAGTGATAGGATAAAAAAAAGCTAAATGATGAAACGAGAAAACCAGAACTCCCACTAGTTGATCCCAAAATGACAAAAACCACACTGAAAGAGTGTCGGCAAATAGTGATCCCCCAGTTACCCGATTGCAGCAACAAAGCAATTGTCAAACAGGCCGAACTTTCCTATCCTACGCTGTTATGCTTCTTTTCTTTGTGAAGGAAATGGATTGTCTCGCTCGCTTTCAGGACAAAATTTCAGAATTTGGAAATAAAAAGAGTAAAGTCTGAAAAAAACCTTGAACTCGTACACCCTGTCGAAATTGAACCCTCACCTTCTAATCCCTGAAATCGGCACCCCATACTTGTCGATCCCGTTTAATATCGACCTTCAACCTGTTTGGCACACCGGGAAAAAGGCAATCCCAACTGGGTTCACCTGCTACTCTCACCGACAATATGGATCCGCATGTCATATCCATCCCTCTTCTCAACCTCTTCCTCCCTGTCGTTCTCTCCTTTGTTGAAACGTCCGCGATAAGAAAAAGACGCGAGATGGCCAACCAGAATTGAAGGGGCAGGGAGAGGTCTGGGAGCTTTGATCGTACTAGATCCCAAACCGACGAGCCTTGGCCTCTCAAATTCTGGTTATTGCCTCCCAAGCAGTGTATGCCATCACACCTCTCATCGTGCCACCACGCTCCCTTCACAACATCAACAAATTGGAGAGGGCTTTCCTTTGGTCTGGATCAGATAAGACGACCGGTGCCAAATGTAAAGTGAATTGGAAGGTGGTTTGCCGCCCCAAGGAGTATGGAGGCCTTGGGGTTCTTGACACTGACAAGTTTGCTCGGGCCTTACGTCTTAGGTGGCCATGGTATGAATGGAAGGAGCCAAACAAGCTTTGGGTGGGGCTTGGGAACCCTTGCACGGAGGAGGACATGGACTTCTTCTATGCCTCAACGACCATCATTTTGGGCAACGGTGCCAAAACACCTTTTTGGGATTCCCCATGGCTTCTTGGGCGGAAACCGAAGGACATTGCCCCTTTGATTTATGAGGCCTCCATGCGCAAGAACTGGAAGGTGCGTGAGGCCCTCCATGGAGATGCTTGGATTCTTAAGATCGGTCGCAACACCATCGTCTCCGGTGCCCACATCCTCCAATTCTTCACGTTATGGATGCTTCTGCATGACCTACACTTGGATCAACAAACTGACGATGACATTATTTGGAAACACGCCAATGACGGGTCCTACTCCGCGGCCACCGCCTACAAGGCTCAGTTTCTTGGACTGACACTTTCGCCCATGGACTTTATGATCTGGAAGGCTTGGGCCCCTCCTAAGATCAAGTTTTTTGCTTGGTTGGCTATCCAAGACCGGATTTGGACAGCCGACAGATTAGAGCGGCGCGGTTGGCAAAACTGTGGACTTTGCCCGCTTTGCAAACGTGTTGGCGAGACGGGTGCACACCTCTTCTATAAATGCCGCTACACCATAAGGCTATGGAACTCGGTCATCCTTGAATTTCGTCTAGCGCACATGGACACCTCCTCTTGGCATTTGGATGGATCCGTTTTGGAATGGTGGGAAAAGCGAACCTGCTTGCTTGGTCGATCTGGGCTTCTGGAGTAGCACAACTCGGTGGAACACTCACACCCCACGGGGACACTGCCTAGCCTAGACGCGTGCGTACGCTACGGACTGTGATGTCCATGTGGATCTCGCGTTTCTCGTGCTCCATCCATCATCGTCGTTAGCATGTCGGGCTAGCTACTGCGACGACACCAGCCAATCGCTCGATCAAGCACCCCCGCCATTGTTGTTGTCTTCCTCATTTCCTCTCCGTGAAGCTGCGCTCTGCAAGCTCTCGTGCGCTCAATCAGCTAGGTAAAGATTTTTCTCAGGGCTGCACGCCACTGGCCGGCAAGCCCCTCGTCTGCCGTCGCACAACCACTCCCGGAGCTGCACACGGTACCAACATCACCGAGCTGCCACGTCGTTTCATTATGTGTGCGCATCATGCAGATGTAGATTGATGGATCTGACTGTAGCTCCACAAGTTAGTGAGAGAAGAGGATGATCCCGGTGGGGATTGCGTTTTCCTAGTGCACCAAACTAGTCTAGAATTTTGCAAGGTTAGGATTGACCGGGATTGATGAGTATGGGGTACTGATTTCAGGGATTAGAAGGTAAGGGTCCGATTTCGACGGGAAGTACGAGTTCAAGGTTTTATTCAGACTTTTCCCAAATAAAAATGCACCTGGGCCTCTTTCCTCTCCGTCTCGGCCTCTTCGCTCCCGCCGGGATGATTGGCCAATCGCTGCATGAGTCGCCCGATAAGTATATTGCCGGGTCCTTCTATTCAATGCACATACTGTGGGCAAACCCATCTCAGGTTAAGGCCGGTTCTAGCCAATAATGCTCGACCACGCGAACAGTCTGGATGGGGCCATTCCCGGACATCAATTTATTAAAACAAATAGGAACATATGTAACGTATTTCAAAAATATTCACCATGTAAAAAAAAGTTCATCATGTATGTTAGAAAAATATAGACACATTTAAAGAAATTCATCACATATTTGGAAAACATCCGCCGCATATTTGGAAAAATAATATTCAATGTGTATATTTTAAGAAATGTTCAAGATGTATTCAATGAAATGTTCGATGTACTCCCTCCATTTTTATTTACTTCGCATATTAGCTTAGTTTCGAGTCAAACTTTGTAAACTTTGACCAAATTTATACAAAAAATTATTAACATCCACAATACCAAATCAATCATCATTCAATACAATTTCATACCATATATATTTGTTATTGTGAAAGTTTAGATTATTTTTTATAAACTTGGTCAAACTTTATAATGTTTGACTTAGGTCTAAGCTAATATGCGAAGTAAATAAAAATAGAGGGAGTATTTAAAAAACATAGCATATTTGAGAAATATTCAATGCATCTAATAAAACGTTCAACACTTATTTTTAAAACGTTCGACTTGTGTTTAATAAGTTTTTCAACGCATTTAAGACTTAGTCACCGTGCATATAAAAAAAGTTCATTGTGTATTGTGAAAATGTTAAATTCATATTTCATATTCACTTCATATTTGACAAATGTTTGTCGGGTACTTACAAAAAAAGTCCAATACGTACTTAGAAACTGTTCACCATGTATTTTAAAAATATTCATCACATATTTAAAAAATATACAATGCTTTTCAAATAAAATGTTCAGCACGATTACAATGAAATATTCTATACATACGAAGAACTTTTTTAGAAACAAATTTCAAAAATTTGAAACATGATTGACAAATTTTAGAAAATGTTAAGAACTTTTCAAAAAACATACATGAGTCTGTGAAAAATTTATGAGTTTTAGAGAATATTCACAAATATTAAAAAATACCAAAAATTATTTAAAATGTTACCAATTTGTAAAAAAATGTTTTTGAAATTTTAAATTTTTTTGTGCATTAACATATTCATGATTTTAAAGAAAATCACAAATTTTAAAATATATATTATTAAATTGGAAAATATGCACCCATAGATTTAAAAAATATTTACAATTTTCGAAATTCCATGTTACCTTTTCCGAAAATAATTGACCACATATTAAAAAATATAACTCGCAGTTCACTTCTCCTCAAGATCAACTAGCGGACATATAGCCGCCACCAGCTATGCCGTCTTTTGTTCGTCTAAAATGCAATGTCGGCATTTGGCAGTAGTGCTTGAGATCTTGGAGTATGCAGAAAGATAGACTTGGGGTTGTTTGGTTTGTGCCGATGTTAGCCTTGCCGATCATGGGCTTGCCAAATAATTGGCGCTGGATTTCCCCACCCACGCGTGCGAAAAAAGTTGGTTGCGAATTGAACTGTAGCTATCTTAGCCGTGGGCACACCAATTATTTGGTCACCACTCAAATGAACACCCAGACAGCCAGACTGGGTCAACATCCAATATTTTGGGGCAGGGCGTCTCAGGGCAGTGAACCTCGAATAGCAAGTTGAAACGTACGTGAGATGTATAGGATTGAATCGCCTAACAAACTTGTAATAACCTTGCATCCATGTTCAATATATATAAAGGAGAAGCTGCCGGTAGCCTAGTTGCACGGAGCAACACCAAACTAATTTGACCGGGATCCACCTTACAGTGTAACTTCTGTGTTTTAACGCATGCTTCTTTTCTCCCCCACAAGCTGCAGAACGCCACGACAAAAGGAAAGGACAAAACGAGTCATACACCAGTACAAACTTCTCGTGTTTCCTAGTTCCGATCGCAGTGAGACAGTGTCACTTCACCAGCCATCCCGTCCTCACCTTTTTCATTTTCATTTTTTGCGGGAAGATCTTGCCCTCCCTCACCTAACATGTAGTGAAGCGCCAACCACAAGCTTCTTCAGTAAAACTCCGAAAAGATCTTTGCGATCCCCCCTGGATCGAGGAATCGGTGAATGGGTCCGGGTGATCATGCCGGCGTCCGTTCCGCCGACGGCCGGCTGGAGGCCCTGCTCTCCGGCGGCGGCGGGGCACGGCGCATGGCGTCGGCCGCGGCGCTGGAGCTGCGGCTGCTAGCTCCGCTGGCCGCGCCGGCCGTGGTGGTGTACATGCTGATCATCGTGATGTCGTCGGCCACCCAGATCTTCTGCGGCCAGCTCGGCAACGTGCAGCTCGCCGCCGCCTCCCTCGGCAACAACGGCATCCAGGTGTTCGCCTACGGCCTCATGGTACGTACCTCCACTCCACCGTATGTACTGTCATTTCTACGCATCCGTTGCTACGTACGTGGGCGCGTGTCTAAAGTAAACTACGTGCACGACTGCCGTGGCGATGGCATGGCGCTTGCTGCAGCTCGGGATGGGGAGCGCGGTGGAGACGCTGTGCGGGCAGGCGTACGGTGCCGAGAAGTACGAGATGCTGGGCGTGTACCTGCAGCGGTCGACGGTGCTCCTCATGGCGACCGGCGTGCCGCTGGCCGCCATGTACGCCTTCTCGGAGCCCATCCTCCTCCTGCTCGGGCAGTCGCCGGAGATCGCCGGCGCCGCGGCGGAGTTCGCCTACGGCCTCATCCCGCAGATCTTCGCGTACGCGGCCAACTTCCCCATCCAGAAGTTCCTGCAGGCGCAGAGCATCGTGGCGCCCAGCGCCTACATCCTGACGGCCAGCATGGCGCTGCACGTGGCGATGAGCTGGGTGGCGGTGTATAGGCTGGGCCTAGGCCTGCTGGGCGCGTCGCTCACGCTGAGCCTGACGTGGTGGGTCCTGGTGGCAGGGCAGTTCGCGTACATCGTGCTGAGCCCGAGGTGCAGGGAGACGTGGACCGGGTTCACGTGGGCCGCGTTCGCCGACCTGGCGGGGTTCGCCAGGCTGTCGGCCGCGTCGGCGGTGATGCTGGCGCTGGAGGTGTGGTACTTCCAGGTGCTCATCCTCCTCGCCGGCATGCTGCCCGACCCACAGATCGCACTTGATTCGCTCACCGTCTGGTAGGTAACTAGTAGTAAATGAGAAGGAACGAGCACATGGTTTTGTCCGTCGAGTCTTTTGTGTGTTGGAATTCGATGATCGTGTGACCAACTCCATGTTTTGCAGCACCTCGATTCAGTCATGGGTGTTCATGATCTCCGTGGGCTTCAACGCCGCTGCCAGGTCGGTGCATTGCATACAACTAAACTGTGGTTGTCAGCATAATCTTCTTTTTAGCTCAACTATTCTCCAGAATTAGCAGCCTAAAATGCTGGCCTTGTCAGCCGCGTCAAGGATCTGTTTATCTGAATTTTTTCGTCTGAAGGATAGAGTTGATCAATGTTGATGTTGCCGACTGCAGCGTGAGGGTGGGGAATGAACTTGGCGCCGGGAATCCCAGGTCTGCCGCGTTCTCCGCATGGGTAGTCACCGCCATGTCCGCGCTCATAGCAGTCATAGCCGGCGTTGTGGTCTTCCTCCTCAGGCACAAGCTCAGCTACATCTTCACCGGAGGCGAGGCCGTCTCGCGCGCGGTCGCAGATCTCTGTCCTTTGCTTGTCGGCACCATTGTGCTCTGCGGAATCCAGCCCGTGCTATCAGGTGATGTCATAATTCAGCCCGTGCGCTGCGGTATCTAACTATCTCTGGTTAATCAATGGAGACGCCCATCTAGTAAGGGAATTCGAAGATCAAAAGTCTTGACCGGTGTCCTTTTTGACTGACCCAATGAAGGTGTTGCTGTTGGCTGTGGGTGGCAAGCATTGGTGGCATACATCAACATTGGATGCTATTACTTCATCGGCGTTCCCCTTGGCGCGCTCCTGGGCTTCAAGTTTGACTATGGAATCAAGGTACCGTTACTCCCAAGCTAGGAGCGCTGCTTTCAAAGCGCTTATTCACCAAAGAAAAGATGGCAGAATCATCATTCATGTTGAGTTGACTCGTCAGATGTCAACTGTCAGTAAATTAGCTTTTGCATGTGTGATGAACTGCACTGATGATAGAGGTTGCATTTGCATGCAGGGATTGTGGGGAGGCATGATTGGAGGCACACTCATCCAAACAATTATCCTATTGTGGATCACATTCAGAACTGACTGGAATAAGGAGGTAGGAGCAAACCTTATCCTTGATTGTTAGATTATCACGTTCCTCGTTAACCATCCAGGCCGTTACACTGTCAAACGATTCCCCAATCTCACATGCTAAGCCGCATCTAAATCATGTACCAACTCATTATTTTAGCGCAATCATTTCACCAAGTGTGCGCATGCTTTGTATGATCACTCAGGTTGTCTCATTTGTCCTCTCTTAATTTTGCCTATAAAACTAATAGTGCATTTCACTATTTTAGATCAATTATTTCACCCAAATGCATCCTTCTATGATCATCACTTCTTTTTTTAGAAAACTGGCTTCTGTCATCATCTAGGTTAGGCTGTTTCAGTTGTCCTCTCGAATTTCGCTGATAAAGTATATTGCGAATTTTGTGTCTGAACCTAGGTCGAGGAGGCGAGGAGAAGACTGGACAAGTGGGACGACGCAAAGCAGCCACTTCTCGCTAACGTGCAGCGATGATGCCCGGAGAAGATTAACGTTTGTGCTGCTGCAAGTTCGGCAGATTGATCCACTCACCAACTTATGTTCAGCATTATCTCAGTTTTTTTAGGAAATGTTGAGCATCGTCCTTCTCATCTCCCGCTGCTAGCTGCATTTTTTGTTCAATCAAGTTTACAATGAGATGGTGCTCCTTCAGGATTCGCATGCTATTGTGAACTCTCCTTCAGGATTCACACGCTATTTTCAGTAAGTGGCTGTATAAATTATCTGTAGACACGGAGGCCACATGGGCGCAGATTCTCCGTAGTAAGTACCTTCGCTCCAAAACTTTGTCAAAGGTGAAGTTTATAATCGGAAATGGTACCACCACAAGATTCTGGGAGGAAACTTGGCTAGGGGAAACACCCCTCGCGCTTCAATATCCGTCCCTTTATAGCATTGTTCAACGAAGAGACGCTTACGTTGCAACAGTACTTCAGTCCATCCCTCTCAATATTCAATTCAGGAGGACGCTAGCCGGAAATCGTTGGGAAACTTGGCTCCATCTAGTGAGTAGACTGATGGAGGTTCAGCTTTCTGAACAACCCGATCAGCTGCTCTGGAAGGTTACTAGGACCGGAGAGTATGCAATTAAATCGATGTATCTTGATGTTATCAATTCTAATTCCATTCCTAGTTCCAAATATATTTGAAAAGTCATAGTTCCTTTGAAAATTAAAGTGTTTATGTGGTTTGTACATAAACAAGTCATTTTAACTAAGGACAATCTGGCAAAGCGCAACTGGACAAGACCTACAAGGTGTAGTTTTTGTGACCGGGATGAATCTATCAAACACCTCTTTCTTGACTGCCCGTTGGCAAAAAAATTATGGCGGACGGTTCACATAGCTTTTAACATTACTCCTCCGAATTCTGTCAGCACGTTATTTGGGACGTGGATTAACGGGATAGATTCCGAAATAGCAGACACATTCGCGTAGGAGTATGTGCTTTATTGTGGGCAGTCTGAAACTGCAGAAATGATTTGGTTTTTAACAGAACAATAAATATTCATTTTTTGCAGGTTATCTTCCGAGCCACTGCGTTGATCCGTATGTGGTCGCTACTCACTCCGACGGAGGCCAGGGAGCGTTTGGTTACTGGATCTATCCGGTGGGAGATGGTAATACAGGCTATTTTCAACCGGTTTGGATGGCGGTCATGTAACAGGATAGACAATTAGTTCCCATCTTTCTTATGCCAGTCGGCTGTGGCTTTATGTCTACTTATTTTTTATGCTCTCTGTGAGTTTTTTTCCCTTTTCGTTGAGACTTTAAGACCTTTGTTGAACCTATTTGCTTATTAATTAAGTTGATCGTTCTAATGCAGAGATTGGGGAGACCCCCTTTTAAAAAAAAACTATAATAGTCTCTCAGGGGCTTGGGCACTACCCTGTTGTTTTACTAGAAATATTGACCAATGGTTTTTAAGTACGAAGTATTTCTTTGTGAAACAGTTAAGCACAAAGACAATAAACTCGCAAAAAAGGAACAAAGACAATAAAATGTGTAATTGGTCTTGGAGAACGGAATGAAGTAAACCAGGGGCCTTGTTGTAAGGTAAACACTCGCGTTCGGCGCGCCGACCGAGCGCTTCGGCCGGTCTCGTCCACGCACGCAGCGCTACACCGAATCAAACCATGAGGGCCCATCACGTTATCCTTTCTCCCATCCCTACGTCCTTCTCCTTTCCTTTCCTGGTTCTTTTTTTCTTTTTTCCCCACCTCGCCCGGCTGCCATGGAAGTCCAAACCTGTGATCTCTTCCAGCGAGCCCCCCTTTCTTCTCCGGCGAGCACCCCCGAAGCCGACCCCCCTCCCCCTCC
>NC_041383.1:270023485-270024506 GCF_002162155.2 Triticum dicoccoides | reverse complement strand
CTAGTGTCCTCCCCTCGATTTTCCCTCTCTCAACTGCATCTCGTAAGCCATGGCTTCGCTCGTCGGGGGCCAAGCACCGGCGCTACTACGATAGGGGAGGCATCATCTGCGAGCTCACAGGCAGGGCGACCATGGCACACGAGCTCGAGGTGGACGTCGAGCTGAGAGCACAATGGGGACACCCCCTGATGTTGTGACCGGCGTTCTGCAAAGCTACAACCGATGCGGCAAAAAGCTTCAACCAGCGGCGACAGATGCTGGAACCAACCACTACCACAACAAAAGGCTACATCCGGTATCGCACAAAGCTTCAACCGGCGTTGGAAGAAGCTTCAAACACTGAATGCCGATGCTAGGGGCTGGCTACTGCCAACAGGGAAAAGCTTCAAGGTGTGGCAAAAAGCTTCAACCATAGATAATAAAGATTCAACCGTAGTTGATTTTTGCTACGAGCGGCAAAGTTTTTTGCTACATCCATCAAGGCGGAGCGGCGATCTCGCGACGGCGATGACGATTTGCTGCAACCATAGTAGGATTTTGCTACTACCACCGAAGTTTTTTGCTACGTCCATCTAAGCGGAGCTGCGACCTCGCGACGGCGGCGCGAAGCTTTTTTGCTGCAACCGTAGTTTAATTTTGCTACTACCGGTGAAGTTTATGCTACATCCTTTCAAACGGCGTTGATTGACTAGCAGCTATCGTCGACGCAATTCCTTGCAGCGAGCATCAACGGCGAGCGGCGGTGACGGAGCTTCAACCGGGAGCAACAACCGGCGCCGTCGAGAGCTGCAACCGCAGGTGGTGGCTGCTGCATGGCTCTAGGCGACGACGAGGACGACCGGCGAGGATGGGGACCGGCGACGAGGGGTTGGCGAGGGATGGGGACCGGCGATGAGGAAGACTGACGGGGGCCGGCGACGAAGACGGCCACCGGAGGGGACAAGAGGCGCGGCGCCGTGCTCCTCGAGCGAGCTATGTGGATCCAGCCCGAGTGCTCGAGGAAGAAGAAGCTGGGGGTGAT
>NC_041383.1:269998622-270023246 GCF_002162155.2 Triticum dicoccoides | reverse complement strand
GGATCCAACAACCCCCGCAGCTCATATCCAACGGCCTGGGCTAGACCGGTCGGCGCACTGGCGCCCATCAGAGCAAAGTAATCCGATGTATTGCCTTGCAGACCTGTTCTTGAGCAAATTGGCCTGCGTACCTGATTAGAGTAAATGTTGGTGGAAGGGCGGGAGGGAACAAGCGAAGAGACAAGCGAAGAGCTCATAACCTTGTCCCGTCTGTTGATCCTTGCGAAGCCAGGATCCAAATCCAAAGACAAATTTAGCAGCAACTAGCCCATCAAGGCGGTATCAGCATCCAAGAAGGATATCTTTTTCCGACCTGATCAAACGGTCGCACCAATGCTCCTTGGAATAACAGTCAGATCGGGAGAGGCTGCCACGTTGAACTCGTATATATTCGTCAGAAATCACTGAGTTTCCTCTCTAAAAAAAAGAATCATGAACTTGATCACGTATATTTCTCCCTGCGAAAAGGAAGCGCGATCGAGCTGCACGCAATTTTATCAAAAAGAAGATGTTTAATCCCATACTACATAATTAATTCACCGATTCCACGAACCCTGGGCATGCTTAACCTTTGATCAGAATATTGAGGCGGCCCCTCCGCCGGTTCTTCCTAGACCAAACAGGTGGGAAGCGTCGGAAGCTCGCTGACCTTTGAGGATGCTCGAAGAACCTTTTCTCGTGCCTTGCTTCAAGCGATGCATCTGGTGCCGGCGTGCCTAGGTCCGGATGCGCCTCCCTCTCACAAGATTTATTTATCTCTTCCGCTCCCTCCCTACTGTACCTACCTTCTCTCTCCCTTAATCATCAGTTGACTTGCGGCTGATTAGAGCACTATTAACAATTTGATTGACACGCCAATTGAAAAGATGGGCATCTTCCCTTCATTGGAAAAAACAATCTGCATCATTGCGAAGGCAAGAGGTTTGGTTTTTCTGTTACTCCCTCACGTCGGTTTGAGTGGCAAGTAATATGGATCGAAGGACTAATAAAAGATTTACTCCTGGTTTTGACACCGACTAAAGATGCACACCAACAGTCAATGGCAAAAGCATCTGAAGTAAGCCCATCTAAAGCCTCCCACGAGACCCTTCCAAACCCTTGCGTCGCCGCAATGTCTCCCCCACCGCTGCCGCCGGCTTCGGCACCTTCGGTTCCAAAGGGGGGGGGGGACTTCCGATCGTCCCTTGTGGCAGCGGAGATAGGGTTCCGGGGCGGCGGCCCCTCTTCGAGACGGTGGTGGTTGCGGCAGTCACTTCGGCGGCGCCGTGGCTAGGCTTGCAGGCTACACGCGGTGCCGTAGTAGCGGCAACGGCGGGGCTGGGAGCCGCTCGATCCGGCCAGGAGTGGCTAGTCCTCGTCTCCTGCCAGGCCTCCACAGTTGCAGGTGGCACTATGCGCATCGCTGACCTTTGTCTACAGGTCTGGGTCGAGAGGTGGGCGGCATGAGGGCTATCAGCTTCGGCTAATAATGGTGGTTTCGCCCTAGCGCTCTTTTTCCGCCAAGCCGTCTTTCTGCCGGATACCTCTTGAATTTGGCCGCTGACGACTTCCGGCCTTCCCCGTCGGAGATCTATATAGATTGGCGTATGTCACCCATGGATATCTAGTTTGGAAAGGCTTCGGTCATGCGCGTTCATATTATTAGGCAGCACAACCTCAAGTGGGTGCAGCGCGAAGCTTCACTTTCTTATTAGTGCCATGGGACATGTCCAAGTTAAGATTCCCAAGGCATTGATAGTGGTGGAGAAAGTCAATGCGGCTATGACTGGAAGTGTTGAGACTTTGGTGGAAGGGTGTATTGGATGCGATGAAGACTGTGTGCTAGGTGTTTGGTGACTTGCAACAGCGACCTCGCCAAGCGGGGGCGGTAGCACTGGAGGACTCCATTTTTGGTGGTGCTCCTTGAGTACCGAGTCTTGATTTCCAGGGTGAAAACCCATGGTCTGGCTTTTATTGGTTGTACATGGCAATGGCCTTGTTGAGGGCATGTTTTTGAGTGAACTCCGACTTTCTCCAGGGTAAAAACCCCAAGACCTTCGATCGGGCAACAACAACAACGCTTGTGCATTGTTTCCTTCTTGAAGGCATTGCTTTTGAAGAACCTCTTTTGTAGTTCGGGTGTTGTCTTCAGTGTTGGTTAGAGATGCTAGTGTTTAATCACCTTGGCGGGGTCTTTTTTCTTCTGTTCTTTTTATTTTCTTTTTCGACCATGTGTATCCTTGATGCTTTTGAACATCTTGTTCGTACAGAGGTCGGGTGTAATTGGTATCTTCGTGATATTAATATATTCCCTTTGTCGAAAACATTCTATTAAAAGTTAACAAAAACAACATAAAAGCACCGGATCTTCTTCCTCCCATCAACCGGAAGAAGTGATGATAACCACGTATTGGCATCCCCCTTAAAAGAAAGTATTACCGATGAGTCTCTTTTGTAATCATCTTTTTTTGAGTTTAATCTAGTTTCTTAGATATATCTTAGATTATCCCATTTACTATTGATTTTAGTATGTTTTCCTTCCTTTTATGTTTTGTAGGATTTGTAAGTGAATTATACTCCCATCGTCTTTTCGTGGTAATTGGAGCCAATTCCTGGGTCAAACAGGGAGAACACAAAAGCTGGATTTGGTGAATTCAAAAGGAGCATCCTCAAGATAATCGCAAATGAAAAAGTGATCAACTTTAAACTTTTATGCATAGCTGGATGATTAACTTTGTTTTTTTATCATCTCAATACCTGGATGCACGGAGAGTTATCGCCAAAACGCACAACAAGTCAGGGCAAAAGGGCAGAGAGCAAGCCGAGCAATTGTCCGACCATACACAGTCGTACGGATGCTTGTACTACACGTGGGACGACCATGAAAATGTCTAGATCTTCTCCATCCAACCATCATTTTTTTTCTTTTTATATGTTGGATTCATGCAAATGTAACAAAAAAGGGATGCAAGTATGCAACCTATAAAGCCAAGAGTTACCACACACTCATCCGTGGACCTATTGTGCCCAACCCTCTTCTAAATTGGATTTGGAAGAGTTGTTGTACTCTAACAATCAAGGTGTTTGCGTGGATGTTGATTATGGATAGATTATGTTGTAAGGAGGCACTGGAATGTGGATGATGGTATTAATTGTATCCTCTGCCCTACCAACTCTCGGTAGGATAGGGAACACTTGTTCTTCTAGTATAAAGTCACTATGAGAGTGTGGAATTACCCGCAGATCAACTGGCCTTTGGGGGATGACATGAGTTCCATTGATGTTCAGGTAAGAAGTGAATTTGGGAAGCCTTTCTTTGCTAAATCATTTTTACTACTTGGTGGATCTTTGGATCATTAGGAATGCAAATATCTTCAGGCATGAGAGGCATAGTTTTTATAGATGGAATTGCGGCTTTGTCCACGACATTTCTTTGTTGGCTCACAGAATCAAGCTTAGGTTTAGGGATGAGTTGGTCAAATGGATACTTACCTCTCACCTTGAAAGGTAAGTTGTATTGGTGTAGTTTTCCTGTTTCTTTGGGCTACTGACCCATGTAAATGTTGTACATGGATTTATTATTAATAAAATTTCAATGTTGTGATGGGTTTTCTCTACAATAAGCAGTAAAAAGTACATAACAAAAATGTTATTATAGACTTCAAAACCACCTTACTAGCCCAGGGTCAAAGGAGGAGGTGAGTATCATATGGTGGAGGGGATCAGCTATAGGCATTTATATTCTCCATCAAGAAGTTAGCAGACCCTAATCCCACGGAGAACACGCCTCCATTCAGATTATAGGCCCATTGGGGGCTATGTCTATCTTCTTTTTCCAAGATCCATTGAAATATTGAAGGAGGACTAAGGAGGAAGACGACGAGGGAAGCGCAATCACTGAGAGTGGCTCTATGGGATGGTGCCACAGCCTCTATCACCCCCACTTACTCCTTCATGATAGTTTGTAATTACTCTTACACCCCCCCCCCCTTTTAATGCGATGTTTATTTGAGTAATTCTTGGTTCTAGGTTGTAGTGATCTAGTATGCCAAGTTACATTGTGGTTATTATTTTATTATGTGTTGTCTCTTCATGTGTTCCAATCTCAGCGTTGAGCACATCCCTAGTACAATTACACCCATCAGCCCTCATGACCATGCCGACTCAAGTTCCAATGACTAAAGCTCGCACACTCCAGCTCAAATATAAGGTACTTCTATTTGTATTACTTAGGAATGAGGGATCTAGCATGGACAAGCAGGATACACATGAGAGTATGATCAAGCATGGAAATGCATGACAACAATCATACAAGGAGCAAAGACCAAATAACAAATAGAGATTTCATGATTGTTGAAGCTATTGTCATGACGCGTGAGGAAGTGGGTGAAATATACAAGATGGTGTTACATAACTTCGTCCATATCCATCTATATGTGTTGGCTACCCAGGTTTGGGCCACGCCCATGTACTTTTGGACTAAAAGACTATGTGCATTATTTTTGGAGTCTGTATTAAGGGATGAGACCGATTTAAGGGTGGATTCGACCGTCCTCCATGGGTTGGTCAAACTCCTCAATTGTACCTCCTGAAAACCCCTTGAGGGCGTCAAATCAGAGTTTCGGTTTTGTTTGACTTAATTTTAGCATTTTTTACTTTTTGTCATGGACATGAGAGTTGGCTAGACCTCGTGTACTATGCTTCATAGGAACCTCATTGCGTTAAAAGAGTATTTCATCTTATATCCACAACTTAGGCTGCATATCTTTAATTCTTGCATATACTTCAGTTGCATACAAAGATTCCTCTTCGTGATTAGGTTGACCATGTTTCCAACACCGTCAATAGACGCACAAGAGTTGGTTTAGTGATTGCTAAGGCACACAGAGTAGTGTTTGACGTAGTCGGAGTGTCAAAGAATCCTCCAACCAAAGTCCATATCATCTCATCGAAATATCAGACCCATTGTACCTATCACTTGGCGATTCCTGACGATGAGGTCATAGATCTATTAACCAAACTAGTAGTATAAAACACCTTTTGAATATCCAATTCCCCAAAACTAACGTAGGTCGTTGATGGTTGACGGTGGAGGAGCAAGGCCCCAGGCAGCGAGGGCCATGGCCTGGGCCATGTCCTCTCCTACCTTTTTACACTGTAGATATGGTAACATTGTTTGGGGTTGTAGCTTCGCTGTTCGTCTGGGTCATGCCTCTGGCCTAGCGCCACCACTGATGGTTGATCTCCTTGGTCGGATGGAATGCCATTGTCCAAGTAGCCCTCTCTGATCGATCGCCTCCTACTATCAGCAAAGATAAGAAGATATCTCAGATGACACTAAAATGGAAACAAAAAGGAAGATTTTCGCGTATAAGTTCTGCAATCTGCCAAGGGTGTTGCTTCTTTCTTCCTCCTGGCACTTCAATGTGTTTCAAAAGAGAACATTATTTTGAGCACAAGTTAAAAGGGCAGGAGGTGTTCTAGCCATCATCAAGGAAGAACAAACAAATTCATTGGGATCAAACTAGTAATGTCATCTTACGGGCTTTGATCTCAAGATCCGATGATGTAACCAAGAGTTTTCACATTTCTTTTATCTCTTAATTCATTGGGGCATCACATTTGTTTTATTTTCAGGATTTTTGGTACTCTCTTTGGGTCAAATTTGTTTCAGCTCCTTCGCAATAAATAACATTTATGTTGTTTCATAAAAAATGCAATCTAGTTATTTTGCTTTATGATCCATTCCAGTTATGCTCGTGCAACTTAGAGTTTCCTCCTTTTGACCAATCACATTGAAGCATATAATCGGCATCACTAGAAATTGTGTTGGTAATCGATAAATTACCATTCATATGTTGAAAGTTGGGAAATTAGAAGCCATGAATGGCCTTCATTTCTGAAAATGATACCTAGACATGTGTGCATTCCAAAGATTTTCGTAGTAGACTATTTTTTTACCAAAGGGGTCTAAATTTATCATTATCGAAAGTACCATTCGTCAATAGGATGTTTTTTAATTTGAATTTGATTTTTGAATTTTAACCAAAGAATGGGAATCACATCTATCTCTCTAGTATATTGACCCACCAGGAGACCAATCATGCATACTTCAGAGGGGGTCTTGGGTTTGAATACCCCCATGAAACAAATACACTATGAATGGAGCATTTCGGCTGAAGGGGTGGGTGAGGGAGTCCTGGACTAAGGGGTCCTCGGACAGCCGGACTATATACTTTGGCCGGACTGTTGGACTATGAAGATACAAGATTGAAGACTTTGTCCCGTGTCCGGATGGGACTCTCCTTTGCGTGGAAGGCAAGCTTGGATATTCGGATATGTAGATTTCCTTCTCTGTAACCAACTCTGTGTAACCCTAGCCCCCTCCGGTGTCTATATAAACCGGGGGGTTTAGTCCGTAAGACAACAACAATCATAATCATAGGCTAGCTTCTAGGGTTTAGCCTCTACGATGTCGTGGTAGATCAACTCTTGTAATACTCATATCATCAAGATCAATCAAGCAGGAAGTAGGGTATTACCCCCATCGAGAGGGCCCGAACCCGGGTAAAACATCATGTCCCCTGCCTCATGTTACCATTAGCCTTAGACACACAGTTCGGGACCCCCTACCCGAGATCCGCCGGTTTTTACACCGACATTGGTGCTTTCATTGAGAGTTCCACTATGTTGTCGCTGTAAGGCTTGATGGCCCCTTCGATCATCCTCAACGATGCGCTCTAGGGGGAGGTTTTCCTCCCCGGACAGATCTTCGTATTCAGTGGCATCGTACTACGGGCCAATTCGCTTGGCCATCTGGAGCAGATCGATAGCTAAGCCCCTGGGCGTCAGGTCAGGTTTGGAAGCTTAAACTATACTACCGACATCCACGAAGACTTAATCTTCGACGGATTCAAGCCCATGCCGGGTGCGCCGAACGGTCACGGCGGGCATGACTTTGATCTGCCGTCGGGCAGTATTCGGGAGATCGCGCCTGCGGCGGCACCGGGAATCAATTCGGAGAAGATCGTGCCTTCCGAGGGCGGGTGGATGGATCCCGCCATGGAGGCCGCACACCCATCAGCGTCGGAGCCGAACACTGATCCCGCCTCCTGTGAGAGTGGTGTCATCGGACCCTCGGACTCGTCTCTGGCTGTAGGATCTGAACCGCATGCGTCCGTTCCTATCGAATCTGATTGGGCACCGGTCATGGAGTTCACCGCCACTGACATTTTTTAGCACTCGCCCTTGGGTGACGTGCTGAACTCATTAAGGTCTCTTTCATTGTCGAGAGATTCTTGGCCGAACTATGTCCGGCTCGAGTTGGAAGCGGACGACGAAGAAATTCGCCCCCACCCACCACGCACTTAATAGCCACTATCGATGACCTAACCGACGTGCTTGACTTCAACTCCTAAGACATCGACGGTATGGCCGACGATGCAGGAGAAGAACAGGAACCACCGCCTATAGGGCGCTGGACAGCCACCTCATCATATGATATATATATGGTGGACACACCAAAAGAAGGCGATGGTGACGATGCAACGAAGGATAATCCCCTTGATAAGCCACCAAAGCGGCACCGTAGACGCCGCTCTAAATCCCACCACAGTAAAAACAGCGACAACAGCACAAGAAATAATAATACTCTGGTTGACTCCAAAGGAAACGACGACCCCATGGACCCAGCGATGGAGCAGGATGAGCCAGGGGATGATGAGCATAGTCTGGAGCCGACGTCAGATGACGCCGATCCCGAGGGTAAAATTCACCAACCTGTCTCCGGAGAAGAGAACACCCCGGACGATGATGCACTCATCATCCCAGAAAAACTCTTGGAACAAGAGAACCTCCACAAAAGGCTTATCGCCACCGCGAGGAGCCTAAAGAAGCAGAAGCAAAGGCTTAAGGCCGCGCAGGATACGCTCAACCACAGGTGGAACAAAGTGCTCAACACAAAAGAAAAATACGGCGACGATCGTCACACAAAGAGCTATCCAAAACGCAAGCTGCTGCCCGAATTCGACGACGAGGCCATAGAGCCCATTCAGCCGAAAATGATCGATCAGCCGGACCGACCGCCCTGTGGCCGTGACAAGACGGCTAATGATGCCGCACACAAGTCAGCACATGATTTACGTGAGCTCCTGGACAAAAAGTCCGGTATGGCCAGATCCATCTACGGATCTAGGAAGCGCGCTCTGGCACAGGATCAGAGCTACCGAAACGATCACATTGATCGAATACCAGCTAGGAATCAGAACCGAACACAACAACCGTCGACAGCATGCCATGACACGTCCAAATACAGGGGTGTCGCACACCCCCTGTGCTTCACCGATGAGGTACTGGACCATGAATTTTCGGAAGGATTTAAGCCCGTGAATATAGAGGCATACGACGGAACTATAGACCCTGGGGTCTGGATCGAGGACTTCATCCTTCATATCCACATGGCTCGCGGAGACGATCTCCACGCTATTAAATACCTACCCCTCAAATTTAAAGGACCAGCTCGGCACTGGTTGAAAAGCCTTCCTGAAAACTCAATTGGAAGTTGGGAAGAACTTGAGGATGCTTTTAGGGCCAATTTTCAAGGGACCTATGTCCGACCTCCAGACGTAGACGACCTAAGTCACATAATTCAACAGCCCGGAGAGTCAGCCCGAAAACTCTGGAACAGATTTCTGACTAAGAAGAATCAAATAGTCGATTGCCCGGACGCCGAAGCCCTAGCGGCCTTCAAACACAGTATCCAGGACAAATGGCTTGCCAGACACCTCGGCCAAGAAAAGCCGAGGACAATGGCGGCCTTAACAAGCCTCATGACCCGCTTTTGCATGGGCGAGGATAGCTGGCTGGCCCATAGCGGCACCAGCGACCCAGGCACATCCGAAGTTAGGGATGGCAACGGGAAACCGCAACGCAACAAAAACAAGCGTTGAAACAATGATGACAACCCAGAGAACACGACGGTCAATGCCGGATTCAGGGGCTCTCGACCCGGTCAATGGAAGAAGCCATTTAAAGGCAGTAGAGATGGACCGTCCAGCCTAAACAAGATTCTAGACAAATTATGTCAGATTCACGACACCCCCAAAAAACTTGCAAACCACACCCACAAAGAGTGTTGGGTTTTCACGCAGGCCGGCAAGCTGAATGCCGAACAAAAGGGGAGGGAGACGCCAAGTGAAGACGAGGATGAGCCTCGCCAGCTGAACATTGGAGGACAAAAAAAATTCACAAGAAGTCAAAACAGTGAATATGATTTATGCAACTCACATTCCAAAGAGTAAGCACAAACGTGCACTCCAAGACGTATATGATGTGGATCCCGTCGCCCCCAAATTTAATCCCTGGTTGGCCTGCCCGATCACCTTTGACTGCAGGGACCATCCGACTAGTATCCGGCACGGAGGATCGGCTGCCTTGGTGCTCGACCCAATAATTGACGGATACCATCTCACACGAGTCCTTATGGACGGCGGCAGTAGTCTAAACCTGATATATCAGGACACTATCTACAAAATGGGGATTGTCGGTGTCAAAACCGGCGGATCTCGGGTAGGGGTTCCCAAGCAGTGCGTCTTAGGATCAATGGTAACAGGAGGTAAGGGACACGATGTTTTACCCAGGTTCGGGCCCTCTTGATGGAGGTAAAACCCTACGTCCTGCTTGATTGATATTGATGATGTGGGTATTACAAGAGTTGATCTACCACGAGATCAGAGAGGCTAAACCCTAGAAGCTAGCCTATGGTATGATTGATGTTGTCTATATCTATCGACTAGCCTGGCCCCGATTTATGTAATGCACCAGAGGCCTAGGATAACAAGAGTCCTAGCCGAATACGCCGGTGGGGGAGGAGTCCTTGTCTTCATCGCCAAGTCTTATTGATTCTTCCTTGTATGCGGCAGCTGTCCGGACTGGCCCATGAGTATACGGCCATGGGGGTCCTCGGCCCAATCCAACTAATCGGGAGACGACGCGTTGAGTACCCCCTAGTCCAGGACACCGTCAGTAGCCCCCTGAACCGGTCTTCAAGTTAGGGACGCTCCTCGATTCTTCCGAACTGTTCTTCATCTTCGGTTGCCGGTCTTGAAAACTGGTTCAACAAATCTTCTCATCTTCGATCTTGAGGATCGCCGAAATGCATTCGACGAGTTTATATGTCGGGTATCCGAGGAGCCCCTTTAAGTTTCCGACCTTTATCAATGCCTTGTTATTTTTATGCCACACCTCGGGTTTGAAGTTGTTCCCGGGCGGCAACGTCCTCTTGCTTCTGAGCTCCAACGCCGGACTGCATTCGAGGTATCTTTTGCAGCCGAGCACCAATGCCGGACTGCTTCCCAGCTTTACCGCCGGACTATGTATCCGAGCTCCAACGCCGGACTGTATCCGAGCTCCAACGCCAGACAATGTATCCGAGCTCCAACGCCGAACTTTATCCGAGGTGTCGTAAATCACCTTGGTTCAAAGAAGTTCGAAGGAGTTTAGCCGAGCTTAATGCCGGAAATGCCCTCTATGGAGCCAGCCACTAGCGCTCGAGCTTTATGCCGGACTGCTTCCGAGGTGGTGCACCACCCCGAATGTGGGCCGAATTTTGTCAATGTTTTTTATTGGTGCAATTTATTCTCTGCCGAGATACATAGCCAGTAGCCCTCAAGGTGGGTATCGGTCTAAAACCCGAGATGCACATGAAGGATGACATAAGACCGCTGATCCCCGTAGCTGCTGAGACTCAGGTTGATTTGCAAAATCGGTTTGAGGATCAAGTCCTAGCTCGGCAGAATACTTCGGGACACAAAAAGCGGTGTGCTCAGTCCTGGAGACTCAGGTTGGGTGCCGCCGACCAACCTGAGGATCAAAATCTCCTCGAAAACTGTATTGCACTTAAAATTTTCTGCATAGAATAGGCAATGCAGTAGCCCCCGAGACACTGGTCGGGTGGCAACACTAGATCAGGGGATCGATGTGCCCCTTTAATATTTGTAAATAATAAGCCCGAAGCCCAGTAGCCCCCGAGCCTTAATGCGGGCACGGGAGGCCGAACTAAGGATCGATATCCATAGTAAAATCACAAATTATGTGTAATGACTCTATGTATCCAAGTACTTTACGTCATTAATGCTCGGATCCGTATTGTACAAAACTTTGTTGACCGACCATCAGCTTCCACCTCCTCGGCCAATAGCCGAGGAGTGTTTGTCATACTTTATAAAGCCTTTATGAGGGCAAAGATTTACAACAAACAAGGCAATCTGGCCATACGGTTTTATAAACAAAGGTACGCGGAGAGACATGTTATATTACTGTGTAACAGAAGAAATGTCTTCCAAAGAAAATAGTCCCGCTATCGGTTCCTTTCTTTGGGTTGTCATGCTAAGCATGATCATGAAACCTCAGCTCCAATGTAAGAGCAAAATATCGAGGATTTAGTTTGGGAGGCCAGTTAATAGCCCCCGGTAGTGTTCGGCGATAGTCGGGGTCAAGCCGTAAACACTTCGGCCATTGTTATGAATGGCCCGTCGTTTAACGCCGTCATCGGATCGCCGACCCGTTTACGCTTATTGTGACAGTCAGTTTTCGGCTTTCTCCACTGAGGTGCTTAACCATGTGAGCTGGAAGCACAATCGCAGTGGTTCTCCCTTTGCACACCTAGCCGAACAAAGCGGAACATAGGAGGCAAGCGCAGGAGCCGGGCAACCCAACTATTGACCGAAGACACAATTCAAAACCGATGCATATATAGCAATATCCGAGAATGTTTTTGCCGAATATCTAAAGGTGTCCGGCGTTGCACTGCGAGACTTGTGCTGAAAACACACAAATAGTTTAGAAGTGCCATCGGCTCAAAAAGCCAAAAAAAACTTATTCAAAAGGTTAATGTCCTAACTAGATCAAGTGTTCGGTGCCAATCCGAAAATTGGACTTTAGAAAAAAAAAGTGCTTCTGCCGTGCTTTAACATGACACATCCTATCTCAAAACTTCAAGCAGGTCAGCCTACGGCTTCAACCTCCTATCCCGAAGGCGGAGTACTTCTTACTAGGCCAGTTTAGCAAACTAAACTCTAGCGGCTTTGAGAGAGAAATTAGGCTCCCCGCTAGTGACCGCACACTTGTGTCGAAAAAAGGAGTGATAAATAATAATAAAAAGTTTGCAACGACTAAGAAGAAAAACACTTATCATAAAACGGCTCATATAAATTTAAGAGCCCCCAAGTGACTTGGGTAAAAGAATGATTGCATGTACCAAAGTACTTATATCATATCTATGTTCAACCAAACTTTAAACGCGTCTTAACCGACCGTCGGCTTCTCCCTCTTCGGTCAAGGACCGAAAAGTGTTATGTACTCCATCTGACGAGAATATCGACGGTGTTTCCAATAACCAGGCAATCAGGCCATAAGGCTGTAACAGACAAAGCGCGCTCAGGAAACTTATGCTATATTACTGTGAAGAGTAAGAAGCATCTCCGAAGAAAATAGTACCCCCATCGATACCTTTCTTCGATGCTCATTGTTATTATGAGACTTGTGCAATAGATTTTTTGTACTCATGAGTTCCGTTGTGTGCCGACCATGATTGAAAACAATAAGAGCGCTAGCTTTCGGCTTCACCCAGTCTGAGGTCCGGCTCGGTTGACCCGATCGTGACAATCGAAGAGGTGCTCCCTTTACTCCCTAGCCGAACAATCGGGAACGTAGGGGTAAGCACAGGAGCCAGGCAACCCAGCTTGCAAATCGCTTAAGTCAATATGGTGCATATTGTGGCGTAATACACGAACAAGGAACGAAGCTGTACAAGTATAACCATATGCAAGAGGAAAAAGCTTCATGAAGGAAGCCCCCAAGTAAACGGGGTATTTGAATTTGCGCGTCACAAACAGAGTCTGGACAAGGAAACTTTTACAAGCAACTTTTTTCCAAAAAAGTATAATGCTTGGTTGAGCCGGACACAAGTTAAAAATTTAAAACTTTGAGCATGAAGACAACTTAGCTGGTTAATGTGCTCGGTATTGATGACACGGTCCGAGCTTGACGCGGGACAAGGTTACATCCCCGAGCCGGTCCCGAGGTGGCGGAGCAAAGAGCTCGGCACTCCGAAGTGGTGACATAGCACGGTCAATGCAAGACGGCAGGGTGATGCCGAAGTCCCCGGCATGGGGTAATGAAGTGTTGACGAAGCCCCCGTCCAGCCGAGGTGACGCCAAAGGATATAGTCCGACTGGATCATTTTCCTGTGCACAAAACAAATAGTGCAAACCGGAGATAATAGTAATAATAATAAAAATAAAAAAATCATTGCATAACAAATAATTTATGCAAAGTGAGTAATAAAAGAAATATGGCCTGGCGCCGAAGTCAATGTCGATGCAGGGCGGCGGCGTGATGCGGTAAAGGCATGGCAAGGCCTGAATTCACAGGTCGGTTCGAGTTCCGGATGCGGCGTTCGCCGGACTATGTACGGAAACTGACCGAATCACCATGCGACCGTCGTTAATGCGGCCACCATTTGATAGACCTGCATACATATGATGGACAAACCAGAGTAATAATTCATTGGGAAAATGAATCATAACAAGCAAAAAATACTAGGATTAATAGCACCTGGCTTATTTGTTGTAGCAATCCGAAGAAAGGTGATTCCCCAAATTGGGACTCGATCCGCACACCTATCGTCTGATGGGCGATAAAGCAACGGCATGGCGATGCTGGCAAAGGTTGGCTCGCCGAGGCAAAGCCCTTGGTCCAGCTAACATGACGGAGCTGGTCGGCCAGCAACGCCGAAGTCTCCGGAGTAGGTCGATGAAGAGATGATGAAGCCCCCGGTCCAGCGATGCAGGTCGTGACGTGGTCGATGCCGGCTTGATGAAGTGACTGTGTGGCGATGCAGGTGTGCCCGCTCCGTGTAATCTGTGGGACGGCGATGTTGGTGACGATTTATCCTTCACGATGTCGAACTATTGTTCGGCCGGCCGAGATGATGATCCGAAGAAATTGAGCTCGGCTCAACAAAGCGACGACGTGTCTAACGCAGGTCGGCCGCCGTGGAGTGATGTTGTCGGGCTGGTTTGACACCGACGCGATGGTGAAGATCGTATTGCAAGAATACTTTTAATACTATTGAGAATAAAACACAACACCCCATACGAAAACTTCCTTCAAAAAGGATGTCCGAGATCCCATTCATGAAGAAGATGAATTCGGGTCGGATTCGTTCTCGCGCAGAAAACAGATCCAAAAAGTGATGCACTAATCGGAAGTTTCCCGGAGTTTGAACGGTCGGATCGAGCTGAATTTTGGGCAGGTGGTAGATGTGGTAATTCCGCAGAAATAACGGTTGGATCCTCCAAAGGAAGTCCGAGGTAGATGCTGGATACCACGCCCTAAACTCGTCCGGATTCTCGTCCAGATTCAACAGGGCTCCGGTATATCGGAGATTGCCGGAGATTCCTCCATCGGAACTCGACGAAATTTTTGCGGGGTTGTTGTAGACTTAATTCCGCATAATTCCACCGAAGTAATCGTTTAAGCGACACTCGAGGAGGTGGTGGCGGCGGATACAAGTTTGTTGTCCAGAAAAACAGCACGGTTGCCTGAGGGCAATGTTAACGTTGAGCCCTCGAGCTCCATGGATGACTCCTCCATGATCTTGATAGAGATCGGAGTTGGTGTTGATGAAGGGCCTCATCCGAACATGACGATCGGAGGTAGCGCGCAGTCCTTGGTCGAACCAAGGTGACCAGTCGAGCTGATGACGAAGAAGTCGACGTCGCAGTTGACCTGCAGTCGAGCCATTGATCCTTTCGCCGATCACACAGCGGAACTCTCAATGAAAGCACCAATGTCGGTGTCAAAACCGGCGGATCTCGGGTAGGGGTTCCCAAACAGTGCGTCTTAGGATCAATGGTAACAGGAGGTAAGGGACACGATGTTTTACCCAGGTTCAGGCCCTCTTGATGGAGGTAAAACCCTACGTCCTGCTTGATTGATATTGATGATGTGGGTATTACAAGAGTTGATCTACCACGAGATTAGAGAGGCTAAACCCTAGAAGCTAGCCTATGGTATGATTGATGTTGTCTATATCTATCGACTAGCCTGGCCTCGGTTTATATAATGCACCAGAGGCCTAGGATAACAAGAGTCCTAGCCGAATACGCCGGTGGGGGAGGAGTCCTTGTCTTCATCGCCAAGTCTTGTTGATTCTTCCTTGTATGCGGCAGCTGTCCGGACTGGCCCATGAGTATATGGCCATGGGGGTCCTCGGCCCAATCCAACTGATCGGGAGACGACGCGTTGAGTACCCCCTAGTCCAGGACACCGTCAGGGATAGACCTTTCAAGAATCACCCTAAGCAACACTACCTTTAAAGGAGTGATACCAGGCGTCGAGGCCCACTGTACGGGCTCTCTAGTACTAGAGGTTGTATTTGGTTCCCCCGACAACTTCAGAAGCGAGGAACTAACCTTCGACATCGCTCCATTCCGAAGCAGCTATCACACACTACTCGGAAGAACGGCTTTTGCTCATTTTAATGCAGTACCGCATTACACCTACCTTAAACTCAAGATGCCCGGTCCACGCGGCGTCATCACAGTTAGCGGAAATACAGAGTGTTCCTTATGCGCGGAAGAATACGTGGCGGCTCTAGCAGCCGAACACTGAGCGGTCCCTCCAACCAGGATAAATGGTTGGTCGTCAAGACCACGGACACGGTTAGACGAGTCTGGCGCTCCACCCAATGTAACATCCCAGTAGGGATTTCCCCATAAAAGATGCTAGGGGTTGCCCGCAAAAAGAGCCCATAGTTTGGCTCGACCCTATCAATACAATAACATATTGCATTTTCATGGTTCATTCAGATTAATGAACTCCTCGCACAAAGTCTTTCACCTGGATTTTTTTCTTTTTACAGATGATCATTGTGCTACACCCTTCCAGGACACGGCACAACGGAGATAAAGGCGCAGACGTGCAGTAGGGCCCCGCTCAAAGGTTTCTCTTTAGATTAAGACCATGCATAAACCTTTTTAATGTCTCTTGTTGCTTATTCCCCTCCAGAAACTTTATACAACCGGGAGGGATACTGGCATTTTCGGCATTTTTTTCACACCAGACTATTGCTCATACCTGGAAACTCAGGGCTTATTATCAAGGGCGTTATTCAGCCCAGTACACATTATAAAGTCCGAATACCTTAGGGAGTGTTCGGCGTCGCGAGTTTGGCCTTATATGCATCAGCACTGAATCATGTCTTTGGTCAAATGTTGGGTTTGCCTGACTCCCGTGTTTTGCTACCTTACGTTCTGCTCTATCGGCTAAGGCGGCACCGGGAGAACTACTGCGATTGTGCCCTGGATCATCCGGATGAGCACCTCAGTAGAGAAAGCCGAAAACTGACTGTCATGATATAGCGCGAGACTGGTCAACCACTCGATGACTCAACGGAATCTTCGCGATTCCTCCGCATTAACGAAGGACCGGTTTCACGGTCATGTACATACGCGCACCATATCCGGAAGAACGCGAAAGTACCAGGGGCTATATAGTAGCCCCACCGTTAAACTCCTATGCCTAAGTGAAAGTGTTAAAGCTGTATAGTCCGATTGCCTGGTTCGCCGCGCTATCACCTCCTTAACGGACCAAGACGTTGGATCAAGTGTGACTACACGTTTTCTCGAACACCCCCGCATTATATGCATGGGGGCTGAAGCCGATGACTGCAAACTTTCAGATTATATACATACATAAACGGTCGCACAGGAGGCATTATAATACTTTCGGGCAAAAGTATAAAAACAACCTTTATAATCAAGATAGCATTGTCTTTACAATCGAGATACATGTCATTCGAACATGGCACTCTTCGAGCACTGAGCCTCTATTAAACGGGCGCCTTCTAAGACTTCTTCAAAATAGTGCTCGGCCGGGTCGTGGCCTTCCGCCGCACCCCGGGTTGCAATAGCGGTGGTTTCCATCCCAGCCCAGTATGTTTTAACACGGGCAAGAGCCATCCGCACACCCTCTATACACGCCGACCTCTTTACAACATCAATATGCGACACATCACCAAGGAATTATTGCACCAATCCAAAATAGCTATCCGGCCTTGGCCCACGTGGCCAAAGATGATCCACGACAGACCTCATAGCAAGTCTGGACAACCTGTGGAGTTCGGCCCATGCGGCCATCTTCTCATTCAATGGCAGCGGACGCGCCGAGGCACTAAACTGCGACCAGAATAACCTCTCCGCCTTATGGTCTTTCCCATCTTTGAAAAACTCGGTCGCATCGGCAGCACTCTTTGCCAAGTCCGCATACGCGTCCGCCGCACTCCACAACTGATCCAGAGGGGCATACTTCGGATCTCCGAATTTCATCCGCAACAAATAGGGCTTCCCAGCAATGATATCTCCGGCTTCACGAAGCTCCTCCCTCATCCCCCTCATTTCAGAGCGGGTTTCCTTGGCTGCCTCCAGGGCCTTCTTCTGGTCAGTCGCTTTTTCTTGATTTTCCTTCTCAAGGAGCTCACGGCGGTTGGCGGCATCTTCCAGCTCGGTAGCCATCTGGGCTATCTTTTCTTCGCTCCGGTGATGAGTAGCCTGTTCGGCTCTTAACTCTTCGACCGCCTTCAGAGCAGCCGCATCTCTTATTCGGGCTTGCTCCTTGGCCCGGGCAAGCTCCGCCCGAAGGATCTCCACGGCAGCAGCTCCATCTGCAGTCACAACATATTATAGATATTAGCATCATGCTCCTCTTAAACATTTGCTGACAAGCCGAATATACATACCCTGGGCCTCGTCAAGCCGCTTGTTAACCAGCGCGATGTCGGCATCGGCCACGTCAAGCTGCCGCTTTAGTTTGGCAAAATCAACAGATCGGTCGGCCGCCGGACCCTCAGCCACCTGCACATAAAGCAGCGCGGCAGCGCGCTTATTACCAGAGATTATGATCCTCTGTTCGCCACGTTGATGGCAACCAGAGTCTCAGGGGATACTATCTATACAGAGCACACTTTAGCATGTGTGGTACCATCAAAAATACATTTTTTGCATACCTCTAAGCCTCTCAGCAGACTCGTAAAAGCTTCATTCAAACCGCTTTTCACAGACGAAATCCTCTCAACCACCGTACCCATTAAGGCACGATGTGTCTCTGAGATGGCCGCTCGCTCCAGAAGGCCTATTAATGTGTCTGGCTGTGTGCCGGACAATCCCAGACTCCTCCTGAGGCTCTCTTTGGGAGCTGGATATTCCAGACTCTGGGCAGCCGAAGTGTCAACTTCTCGCCTCAGTGGATTAGGAGAAACCCTCCGTGACGACACCTCAGGGTCGTCCGCCCCATGTGACGGGGAGCTAGGGGGAGGCATCTCGCTCTCCATCATCTCTGGAGGAAGATCCCCAGAGGACGAGCTCTGTGGAGAAGGGCTACGAGCCGAACTGCAACAAATATGATTCGGTCATTATTCTCAGAGACAAAATGGGGTATATTTGCCAAAGTATTCTTTTACTTATGGCTCGGTGGAGGGCTGACCCCCTTGCAGGCGCTATGCGGCAAGAACGCCCTCGGGGGCAGGCCCCCTTGGCGAGGTTTTCTTCCCTCATTTAGAAGCCTCCGTTTCCAAATCTTCGGAGGCGGCCCTTTTCTTACCTTGAGGAGAGGGGATTTTAGATTCCCCTCCCTGATTATCCTCCTTCACGGAGGCACTTACTCCTCCGATTTGGATGTGTAGAATGTGAGGCCCACCTGTGGCTTCTCTATTCCTCCCCTCGTCTTCTCCTGATGGCACCTGATACGGCGCGCGCTCAAGCATCCTGGTCAACAAAGGATTTGGCGAGCCTTCGGGAAGAGGGGCCGGACACCTAATCATCTCCGCCTTCCTCAGCCAATCCTGGCAGAGAGCAATTTTTTAGAATGATGTTATAATAAACATAGAGGATGGTGTGTTCGGCAACTGAAATACTTACATGGGTATCCGGACGGTTGCAATTGAGACCCACGTCCTCGGTGGTGTTCGACACTTTATTCTTGATCCGAAGAATGACTCATACATCTCTTTGAGCGTCATGCCGAAGAATTTTCGAACGGTTCGCGGTCCTTCCGGGTTAAACCCCCACATACGGAAAGGACGACGTTGGAAGGGCAGGACTCGACGGACTAGCATCACTTGCATTATCTTGACAAGACTGACATCCCTCTTGAGAAGATCTCGGATGCGGCTTTGCAATATCAGCATGTCGTTAACCGGCCCCTAGTCCAGCCCCTTGTTGACCCATGACGCTAGTTGTGGCGGAGGGCCCGAGCGGAACGCTGGAGCAGCCACCCGCTTCGTACCTCAGGGAGCGGTGATGTAAAACCACTCCCGCTGCCATAAATCAGAAGTTTCCGCGAAAGAACCCTTTGGCCATGGGGCGTTGTGACGCCCTCGATTCAATCATACACTAATCATACACGCAAATGTGTATGATCAAGATCAAGGACTCACGGGAAAATATCACAACACAACTCTAGACACAAATTAAAATAATACAAGCTTTATATTACAAGCCAGGGGCCTCAAGGGCTCGAATACATAAGCTCGAATACACAAGAGTCAGCAGAAGCAACAATATCTGAGTACAGACATAAGTTAGACAAGTTTGCCTTAAGAAGGCGAGCATAAAAGCATCTACGATCGAAAAGGCAAGGCCTCCTACCTGGGAGCCTCCTAACTACTCCTGCCCGTCAGCGGTCTTCACGTAGTAGTAGGCATCGGCGGTGGCATCTAGTTCCTGGGCTCCGACATCTGGTTGCATCAACCAGAAATAAAAAGAAAGGGGGAAAAGGGGGAGCAAAGCAACCGTGAGTACTCATCCAAAGTACTCGCAAGCAAGGATCTACACTACATATGCAACATTATCAAAGGAAGGTTGTATATGTGGACTGGGCTGTAGAAATGCCAGAATAGAGAGAAGGCCTAGTCCTATCGAAGACTAGCATCTTCTGGAAACCACCATCTTGCAGCAACAGGAGGGAGTAGAGTAGCATAAAGTAAAGTAGTAGTAGTGTTATCAACCTCGGCCAGAGATCCTTTCTCGACTCCCTGCGAGAAAGCAATCCCAGAGCCGTACTATCCAATTGTCATCACAATCCAATTCTCATCACAAGTATCCAGTTTTAGTTGTATCGGTCAGGATACAACTCCGAGTGTCCGTTACCATAGGACAGGCTATCGATAGATGTTTTCTTCCCCGCAGGGGTGCACCAACTTACCCACCATGCTTGATTAACTCCGGCCGGACACACTTTCCTGGGTCATGCCCAGCCTCGGCCAAACAATACGCCGCAACCCGACTTAGACTTAACAGAGAGGCCAGCACGCTGGCCTAAACCTATGCCCCCAGGGTCATGGGCCATCTCCCCGGAAACTCCTGCACGTTGCGTACGCGGCCGGTGAGCAGACCTAGCTACCTCCTTCAACAAGGCAGCTGCTTACGCAGTCCAACCAGGCGCGCGCCGCTCAGTCGCTGACGTCTATTAAGCTTCGGCTGATGCATATGATGCAGAACGCCCATACTATGCCCACACGATGGTTAGTGCTATCAGGCCAGAGGCCCCTCGGATCAAATATCCAAATCGTAGTGGATTAGGAACGTGTGGTAACAAGTAGAGACTCACGAAAGATGTGACCCTATTGCCCCATCTCGTGGACTTGCAGCAAAGGCTAAGAATGCCCGACCACGCCTCGTAATTATCTCGCGGGCACCCTCTAGGTCAACCCGTCTCCACATCACTCGCGGGTACCCCTCAGGGTCGACCCACCTTTCCAAGTAACAGTTGTAAAGTCCAAGTATCTGTGTGTCCAATCATCAAGGGGAAAACCCGAGGAATCACCCCCGGTGAACTCCACTCGATGTAATCATCAAGGTGAACGTAAGAGGAATCACCCCCGAGGTTCACACTTGAGGGGTTGCACGATAGAGTCGTATCGAAAGTGGTTAAGGCGGAATCACCCTCGATGACCACGACCGAATAGCTACACTACAGGGTTAACATCAGAAGTGCTGTAGAGGTCTCACCCCCGGCACTCGATAGTAACCCAGCAGTGTCGAGCAACTAAGGGGAAAGTGATGTGCGGTGCCGGGGCCTGGTCTTCGATCCCGTTGATCGGGTCTTCAATGATGAAGCAGGGGCAACATGGACAAGGTGGGGGTCACTGATGGATCACTAACCAACCTATACTAAGCAGTTTAGGAACAACAGGTAAGGTACAACAGCAGATACAAAGGCAGGCTATGCATCAGAATAGGAGCAATCAATAACAGTAGCAAAATCTAATGCAAGCATAAGAGAATGGAATGGGCGATATCGGGATGATCAAAGGGGGGGCTTGCTTGGTTGCTCTGGCAAGGAGGGGGTCGTCGTCGACGTAGTCGATCACAGTGGCATCGGCAGCCATCACGGGGTCTACCGAAGAGAAGAGGGGGAAGAAACAATAAATACAGTGCAAACATAAGCATGACAATGAAAGACATGACAATGAGCGGTGTTAGGTGTTCCCTAACGCGGTAGTAGGTGATACCGGCGAAAGGGGGAAACATCCGAGAAAGTATCCCCGGTGTTTCGCGTTTTCAGACAGATGAACCGGAGGAGAAATGTTATAGGTTCACTATGCTAGGGACGTGTGGCGGACAAACGGGTTGCATATCTGGATTCGTCTTATCGTTCTGAGCAACTTTCATGTACAAAGTTTTTCCATCCGAGTTACAGATTATTTTATATTAATTTTTAAAGTTTAAATTCATTTTTGGAATTAACAGATTTAATTTAAATAAAAACAGGTTTACTGCATCAGCATGATGTCAGCAGCCAACAATGTGTTTGACTGGGTCAACTGACGTGTGGGTCCCGGTTGTCATAGACTACTAACTAATTAACAACTAGTTATTTTAGTTAGCAGGCTAATTAAGTTTAACTAGTTATCTAAACAGAATTAATTAAGTTAACTAATTGATTAATTGACTTTCTTTTTTTAAACATCTTTTTTTAAGAGGGGTTGGGCCCCTCTGGTCATTGACCCAGCCCAACCGGGGCGGGTAAACGGGCGCTGGGCGCCGTGTTATCGGGCGGAGGCCCGGGGGTGCGGGTGTGGCCGGAGTGGAGCCTCGGGGCACTGGACGCCGGAGTTGGCCGCCGGCGCGGTGATGGCCCGTGGGGCCAGAGGCGGAGGCAGGGCATGGGGCAAGCAGCAAGGGGACGAGGCCGCGGCGGGGCGCGCGGGCACACGGGGACGGCCGAACAAGGCCGCTGTGCAGGAGGCCACGGCAAGGCATGTGCGAGCGCGCGCACGGCCGTGGGCGCGCACGAGGTGCGGCGAGCACAGCTACAGGGAGGATGACATGCGCGGTGGCCTGCGAGGATAGAGGAGGGGAGGTAGCGGTGCTCACGGCGGGTTCGTAGGGTTCGGGCAGCGTGCGCGGGGTGGTCCGGCGAGGGGGAGACAAGAGGGAGGACGGCGAGGCGGCGACAAGGTTCGGCGATGGCGTGGCAGCTCCGGGGCGACGGCGGTGAGGTGACGGCGTCGGGGATGGGCACCAGCGACGGGGTTGGCAACGAGCGACGAGGTGTGGCCGCGTCTTCAGGAGGGCATCGCACGAGGAAGAGGAGCGGCGAGGAAGTCCGATGACGAGGCGGGGCAGCGTCGGGGACAGGCGCCATCGTCGGGGGCGCGGGGTGCGGTCGGGGGACGCGGTCGAGACGGCGGGGCGCCGGCAGGGAAGGGCTTCGCCGCGGCAGTGGTGGCGGAGGCGGCACAGCGCCCCGATCCAGATCGGATCGGGGGAGAAAGGAAGGAGCGGAGGGATCGGGGAAGTGGGTCGTGGGGGTTAGGGTTTCGGGGACAGGGGGGTTAGGTAGGCCCTAGGCTGGGCTGGTCTAGTGGGAGGCCAGCTGGGTTGGGCCTCACTATGCACTTGAGGCCCAAGTGCACAATGGGGTGGGGGCTTTATTTTATTTAGCTTTTTTGTTTTCCTTTTATTTAATTACCAGAGAAGGAAAATGATTTATCTGGGGACCCTAATGATTTAGGGAAAATGTGGAACTGGATCATAAAAGTCCAGTGAATTTTTAGGCACTGCCTCAATTATTTTTGGGAGAGGTTTAGATTCATTTGGGATTTTCATAAATGAATTTGCATTTTAAATTGCTGGAATGGCACTGTTATAAATGTTAGTGTCCATTTTAGCATAAGAGTGGTGTTGTTTTTCTTTACATCAAGTTGTATTGAATATTTGCTAAATGATGAACATTTTTCCAGCAACTTTTGTGCAACTTCAAATTTCACTTATGATTTGAATTTGAATTCACATGGGATTTGAAAAGAGATATTGAACAAAGGTGATTAAGCATTCTTTAGCCATATGATTAGTCTTAATCATAGAGGGTTACTGTAGCATGACACTAGGGTCTTACAGGCGTCGGCGCCTTTGCTTATTATAGCGCCTCCGCACTCCGCGTGGCGCCCATCGATCACCCTCGGCCTCACATTGAAGGTCTTGAGCCATAGGCCGAAGTGGGGGGTGATGCGGAGGAAGGCTTCACACCCGACGATAAACGACGAGATGTGAAGGACAGAATCCAGAGCTAGATCGTGGAAATCTAGTCCGTAGTAGAACATGAGCCCTCTCATGAAGGGATCAGGGGTCAACGCTAAGACCTAGCCCTCGGAGAAAGTGGGAGATAAAAACGACACTCTCGTTGGGTTAGGGAGTGGGGACGACCTACCCTTGAACAGGTAGCCTGTGCGGAATCTCGGCGGTGAGGTACCTGGCCTCCCTAAGTTTCTGGACGTCCTCCTCTGTGATGGAGGAGGCCATCCATCGGCCTTGAAGGTTGGATACGGAAATGATTGAAGGTCCGAAGCGCTTGGCTTATGCCTTGGGTATTGGAACTCGAGGTTTGGAAGAGGAAGGATCAAGCGTGGGAAGAAAAGGACAAGCCTTGGGCCCTTTATAAAGAGGACAAATATCAAGCGTCCCCCGCGTGACCGTTTGGGACTTGCCTAAAATTGAGGAGTCATATTAAACAAACACGGTTGGGTTACCCACACCTGTATTGATGAGAATCCCGTGATAAGGGGGACACGATCTCTGCTTCGACAAGACGTGCCAATAAAACCGCCTCACAGCATGCGTGGTGGCTGGTTAGGAAAAACGGTTCGAATAAAGACTGGGCCGTGGTGGGACATCACGCTATGAAAAGCTGTCAACGGATTAGATTTGTGGAAAATTATACTCTCTACGGTGGTATGTGGAATTTGTTTTGCAGAGTCGGACATGATTCCCGTGTTATAATCTTCTATGGAGTATTCGAAGAAAGAACCCGCTTTGCAATGACGAAGACAATTTGCGTGCCGGACTCATCGTCATTGAAGCCAGGTTCAGGGGCTACTGAGGGAGTCCTCGATTAAGGGGTCCTCGGACAGCCGGACTATATACTTTGGCCGGACTGTTGGACTATGAAGATACAAGATTGAAGACTTCGTCCCGTGTCCGGATGGGACTCTCCTTTGCGTGGAAGGCAAGCTTGGATATTCGGATATGTAGATTTCCTTCTCTGTAACCGACTTTGTGTAACCCTAGCCCCCTCCGGTGTCTA
>NC_041383.1:269903757-269998405 GCF_002162155.2 Triticum dicoccoides | reverse complement strand
AATCATAGGCTAGCTTGTTTAGCCTCTACGATCTCGTGGTAGATCAACTCTTGTAATACTCATATCATCAAGATCAATCAAGCAGGAAGTAGGGTATTACCTCCATCGAGAGGGCCCGAACCTGGGTAAAATATCGTGTCCCCTGCCTCTTGTTACCATTAGCCTTAGACGCACAGTTCGGGACCCCCTACCCGAGATCCGCCGGTTTTGACACCGACCGTGGGGACCCGAGATCCGTATTTGTTAGGACACGATCTAGGCCTGGGGCCCACACAAGTGGATGTGGTTGCCGCTGCTTGCTCACCTTTGTCCTTTTCTCTCTTTGATGGGGTCCACGGCCACTTAAGCTTTAGTTTTCCTCAGTTTTCCTGCAAAGCTCTAAAATTCTTGAAAGTTTAAAAATTCAAGGGCCAACATCTTTTAAAAATTGAAAGTTCAAATTCCAAAAAATCTAAAGCTGGTTTTTCAAAAGGTTAAAAAGAAACCTGAATTCAATTTTCTAAAAGTTGGGGCAATAATTTCCAAAGAAATTGTAATATAACTTCAAAAAAGATAGTTCGACTTTTTTAGGGCAAAAGGTTTGACTTTTCGTTTAGGGTTACCGAAATTGATGCAGAGGAGATCATAAAGTTGCGTCCTCTAAGATTGGGTGAGGGAGATATTTTTGCTTGGATCTACGAGAAAAGTGGTTTGTTCATGGTGAAGCGTGCGTATGAACTGGCACTGCATCTTAAGGAACTGGAGATCGATTGAGGCAATTCTAGTGGTGCCATGAATGGGGAAAGGAGGCTCTGGAATATAATTTGGAATTGTAATGTCCCCCAGAAAATTAGAATTTTTGCCTGGAGGGCTGCTTCTAATAGTTTGGCGGTTCAAGTTAACAGGGTAAAATGTCATCAAGCTATTCCAGGTACGTGCTCGATCTGTGGTATTGAAGATGAATGTATTTTTCACGCGTTGGTGAGTTGTCCCAAGGCTCGTGCATTTCGTATGGCTTTGAAGGAAGAGTGGAACTTACCGGCCGAGGAGATCTTCAAATATTCTGGGCCGGATTGCTTTCTTATTTTATTGGATCAATTAAATCCGCTTGTGCACGAGCAAACTATATTCATGTTCTAGAGAGCTTGGCACTCGAGGAATGATTTGATCTTTGGTAAGGGAATGGAATCCATCTCAGCCTCTGTGAGCTTTGTAGAAAATTATTGGGCATCTTTCTCGTCTTGTCATACTAAAATGCAGGTGAAGATGTGCAGTAAAGGTAAGCAATTGGAGGTGGATTTTCAGCCAACCACTAATATGGAGAGGAAGATTATTCCTTGGCAGCCTCCCACCTCATAATTCTTCAAGATTAATGTCGATGCAAATTTTGTGGAAGCCATTAAAGCTGCAAGCGTGGGGGTGGTTGTAAGAAACAATTAAGTTATTCTTCCTCCTGGGATTATATTAGAACTTGCTATAGCATCGAGGAAGAGGAACTTAGAGAGACCCCGTCGGGCCTGTATATTGGTATGATTCTAGGCATGTCCGTCATATTGGAAACTGACTATTCCTTTGTGGCCTTTGTTCTTGGAAGAGATTGTATGAACAGGTCACCCCTTGTTGATCTAAAGAAAGAGGCGGTAAATGTCTCAAAGTTGCTGGTGAATTTACGGATTTCCAAGATCAACAGGAGGGCAAATATGATGGCTCACCAGATTGCAATGTTTAGTTTTGATAATAGATCTGATGGTTTTCTTTTTCATTCTGTTCTGTCCTGCGTGGTAAAGTTTGTAATGCATGATTGTATGATGTTTTAAGTTAATACATGGTGTTGTTTTTCAAAAAAGAAATTGACCACGCTGTTGCTGCGCCCTATCCCGGTGTAACTTAGCAATGATGTCATGCCATCCTCACAGGCCTGCATTTTATTTGGTTCTTTCTTGAGCTTGGAAATGATAAGTAGATAAATAGTCATAAACATTACACGGCCTGCCCAACTAATACTCTGGTTTTTTTTTTGAGACACACTAATACTCTGGTGATCTCATCAATAATGCCATTGAAAACATAGAGCCAGATGTAGAACCGGCCTGCTTGCACCGCCTGAGGCCTGCGCTGCCGTCGCCTGCCTATATAACAGAGGACAGGCGCACACGTCCCATGCCAGCTTCCAGATACCAACACAGAAGAAGCTCATACACAAAATCCTCTCTTCTTCCTCGTTGGCTCGTCGCTGCAGCGCCATCATTCCCCAAGATGCTGATGCTAAGGGCAGCGCCGATGTCCTACGCGAAGGTGGACAAGGTGGACGCCGAAGAGGCGCGACACTGGAAGGCGCAGTTCCTGATCCACAAGGCGCTCGAGACGGGGCCGACAAGGCGGCCGCCGCCGCCGGCGGCATTTGCGAAGGCTGGCGGGTGCAGGGTCGTCAGGGCGGTGAGGATCGGCATCCGGCTCAAGAGGCTCAGGATCGCCGTCCGGAGCTTCAGGCTCCGCGTCTGCCGGAGCGTCCTCAAGCACCTCAAAAATCTCAGGAGGCTCGGGTCTCCCCGTTCTTGATCCTCTCGATCTCCTCCTTCTGAAAGAGTTTTTTTTACGTATCAGGGAAACTAATCTGCCTTCTACTTGTATCATCGCAATAGCTAACAACAACTTCTGCCCTTGATATGCCGAGAAGATTTGGGCGCGCGCGTGTGTGTGGATGCATAGTATAGTATGTAATCTGTAAATGGAGCAGATCAGCAATGTTTGCTCCTGTTTCAGGCTTCCTTTTTCTCTGGGATCCTATCCTATCTTGTTGCTCACTGACAGCTGATGAAACTCTGCAGTTATGTATATGCAGCATATCCTTGTTGAATTGTTGATTGAGTCATTGAGATGCTAAATCCTTTGCTGCACCGATGAGTTTTGGATCTAATGTTTCGAGAATTAAGTCAGAAATCCTTTTATTTATTTTTTCCTTTTGCTTTTGTTCTTCAAGATCTCTAGAGAAAACGGCTACAGCAATCCACGATTAGCTTACCTACCACCTGCTGGGTAGGAGGACATGTGTTTTGCGTCAGCCCGGCTACAGCAAAACGAAAAGAGAGTGACGAAAGGTCATGCATTGTTAATGGTGGATGAGAAAGTAGATTTGGGATCTAACTCATGCTGCCAGTCTGTCCTTTGGTCCAGTATGAAGTTGAACTGCATGTGCAGGGGAGCTTGCGCCCCTATTCGCGAAAATTCCTTTACAAAACCGCGATACACTGCTTTACAAACATTAAAATCTGGTTTGGAAAACAACAGCTGGAGCTTCGTTTTCTTTCCTTTGCGGTTAGCTGATAGCTAGTGAAAAATGATTTGCAAAAAACCAAAGTCGGCCAAGATTTTTCTTTAATCTGTGAATCGACGGGGCAAGCAAAATGGACTAACAAACACTGCATGAAAAACTGTCATAGATACTCGGAGGTCGAAAGAAACGCTTGAAAATGAGCAGAACATACCAAGTAAACGGGCGCTTGATTTAGAATCATAAGTCGTAGTTGAATACATTGTTGACATATGGCATCAAGCTGCTAATTTTACTCACAGACATGTCCATCCATCCTCATGCAGAATTGATCAAATGTCAGGTGACATCAGGGGCGTCTTCCAGCACTAAACAAAATTCAGCATCCGCTCAGCAACTGCCACCAAAGGTCAACATTGTTGTCAATGAATAGATTAGAAATCCTTGCATAGGGAAAGGATTTGAAATTGCCTGCCAATGAAAAGAACTTCTTTTCTTTCGTTCATTATTGCTATTCTTTAGGTGGGGAAGCAGCAAGGTTTGCACAGGCAAAACAACCCAAATTTGGGCTGCATGATTGCGAGGCACAGAGAGATATTGTATTTTGTGTGTCTTTACGTGGATATTGTAAAGTGGAAGCCACGCTACTGTGTCCAGGCTACCTTCTACTGGCCGGAATCCTGCACCAGTGGCCCAGTCTCTATGTTAGTGTTGTCAAGAAAATACTCCGATAACTTGTGAACCTTATCATGCTGATCATGCTCTGGGGTAGGATTCTGTGTAACCTTCTCCACATTGATAAGTTCTGAATTTTGTGTCTCAAGAAGCAAAGGTAGGTTTGGTGCCTGAACCGTGCTGTCCTGTTGTCATAGAAGAGCAACGCCATCTAATAATCTGAAATGCAAAGTCAAGCACCACGGTCACAGCGTCGAGTACAGATTGAAAACGGAGAGGCGACGTACGTGATCACCATAAACCATCAGGATTAGTGGTTAAGATCCAGTTTTCTAGAAGAGAACGGGGATTAAAATGCATGCTTAGAGAGGAGGAAAACGTTTGGAAGCTGATGTGAAGGTAGGCCGAACAGAAGAAAAAGCAGACGGAGTATAACGCTGTTGACCAATGGCATCAGGAATCAAATTAAGATGCCAAAGTTGATTCACAAGCGAGTCATTTCCATTCCATGGGGCAGAATGAAAGCTCGATCGAGTCGAGTGACGCCAGAGGGCGGAGGCGTACGTCTTCCAGCAATAAACAAGAATAGGGAGGTGGCGACTGCTTGTCAAAGCAGCGAGCTTTCTTTAAAGCCGAGGCAAAATTTCTCATGCTACCTGATTGCACGGCTCAGAACTAAACACGGAGGAGAAGAATAGGAGAAGATGCTGGATGGCCACCGTGTTAAAATATAATTTGGGTTTAAAGATAGAGATAAGGAGTAGATCGAATAGGTTTAAATCATGTATTACTTATCTTGTACTCCAAGCCTCTATCCCCTCGTGTATTCTATATATACCCCATATGAGCATCAGATTAATACAACATACAACACAACAAACATTAGTCATACTACAATTTTCACATGGTATTAGAGCGGTTAGTCTCACGACACCGATCCTAGGTCACATCCACCACTTCCGCAGCGCGCCGCCCTCGGGGAGATCAATCTCCTCTCATCGGGGGCGCGGCACCCGATTCAATTAAAGATTGGATCGGTTCTATAGATTAGATCATTCTCTAGATTAGATCAATTTCATAGATTAAACCAACTTCAGTTTTCGAAATTACAGTAGATTGATTTTTTCTTAGCCATCAGATAAATCACAGGACCCTCGACTTCCGGTGAAAATCCCTGCGTACGGTGGCACCGACGATACGGCGAGAGCTACGCAGTTGCTCCGAGTCGGAAATCCAACGGCGGGCGGTTACGCACCGCCATCAAGCCAGCTTCTTCGCGCGCACGTACATGGCAGCAACAGCGGTCCTCCGAACAAGCCGGCTTCTCCAACAAATCCTGGGCTCAGGCGGTGGCGCGGTTTCTCCAAAACGAGCCAGCCACCAGCGCACACTCGGCGACCTCCTGGGCAATACGCGGAGCGTCCACGGCGGGCGTCTCCGAACGAGCTGGTAAACTGGAGATCCAACGGCGCAACACAGGTCCGCCTCCATCCGTGCGTTCAAGCAGCGGTAGTACGGAGTTTGGTCTTTGGTGTAGCTCCGTACGGACATGCATCCATGCGTGCATACCCTATGCACACGGCAACACGAGCTAGGTTCTTCAGGTTCCATGTCATCTCGAGACCACATGGACCAGGCGACCAACATGACGCACCAGTGCCTCGATCACGGGAGGGTCTTGCACGCGGCATCGACACCTTCATCGCACGTCGACACCTTCATCAAGCTGGCTTGCAGCGCGGGACATCGGGAGGGCCCGCAGGCCACTTCGAGGCACACGCACGGACGAGATCTTCACCAAGCCGTTCCATCCACCTCCTGCGCCTCGCACGCCGTCCACCCTCGCGCCACTGATCTGCATCTTCACCGAGCGATCTGCACCTACACCTTTACATCAGGCCGAACATCAACATCAAGCTTTACAACTACGCCAGGCTACAAGCCAATATACGTCTATGAGAAGCGATCTCAACATGCACCATCCACACGCCAGGCCGGTGTGAAACAAGATGCAATCTTCATCAACTTCTCCGGCGTGACACGGCATCGACACATCGTCGCCGCGAGGGACGCCTTCAAGCGACATCATCGTCGACACGCTGTTGCAACGCCATAGCCGACACTTCATCCCCAAGGTCTCCATCAATATGGTCTTCACCAACATCATCGTCAACACACGCCGCCGCCTCGTCCACAAAATGGACACCTAGCGTCCTCTGACAGACTTTTCTGCAAGGCGCGACCTCGACGACGGCAATGACCGCGTCACGACGACGGCATCTTCCACGTCATCCACGACAGCACGACTGCATCGACACGGCGTCACTACAGTGACGACCATACACGGCCACACGGTTCTGGCAAAACTGATGTGTGCTCGATGGGCTTCCTCTGGTGTTGGCAAAATCGGTGGACTCGTCGCCGACGACACCCTCTGACATCCGCAAGGTGCATCGTCCACGTCTGCAGCTCCGTCATAGCGCATTTTTTTTGCACCTCCGGCTTTGTGCGGCTTCGTCATCCACGACTACCTCGACCATGGCTACATCACCATGATCGGCTACCTCAACATTAATGGCTATGTCTACAGCAACACATCGGCAACATCTCCAGTCAACAGCGTCCGCGTTATCACCAGCGTTCACGCCACTCCCGCTGTGGCTGCGGGAGGGAATAGAGGAGAGACAAGGAAGGCACTGGATGGGGACGCAGTCACCGCCCCAGGTGTCGACCCATCAGAGATGCATGTGATGATGGTGAAGCGGAGAAGACGACGCGAGCACGATACTTCAAATCTAGTCGCAAACGTCCGTTTCACTCCCGCTATGACTGAGGGGGAATGTTAGAATATAGTTTGGGTTTAAAGATAGAGATAAGGAGTAGATCGAATAGGTTTAAATCATGTATTATTTATCTTGTACTCCAAGCCTCTACCCCCTCGTGTATTCTATATATACCCCATATGAGCATCAGATCAATACAACATACAACACAACAAACATTAGTCATACTGCAATTTCCACACACCGGAGTTGTAGTACATGATGCATCACCGGCGGAAATGTACCTAGCTCGGCAGCAGAAGCGTGCTGCAAAGAGTTTGAAGATCATGGACTAAATCTAAATCTATATCTATTATTACCCTACTAATAATAAAAATAAGTATTCTTAGTCTGTCATGTTATTTTACAGAAAACTCTCTCATATTTCTATTAATCAACTCGCAGTCCACTTTTAAGACAAATTTTCGTTTTCTGGAAATCAACCCAAAGGCTAGTTTTAAGTCGGATTTTCACTTTTGCAGGAGATCCCCTGATATTTGGGTTAATCAACCCGCAATACATATCAATTTTTTTAAAAAATATTCGTATGTTTTAAATCCTAACTCCAAATTTAACATGTTTTATATGTAATTTGATTGGAAAAATGTGTAGAATCTGAATATGACGTTATTTTACCTGTTAATAATTTTAAGAATGCTATTTAGGATGCAAACTTAATCAATAGCGTTGATCCGTCTTTCTTTCATATGGGTGTCGGGCATGATCTGTCTTTCTTTCATACCGGCGCCGATTCAGATTGAAAATGAACACCTCCGCAAAACTAGGATTGGAGACGAAAAAATATCTATAACCATGCATGCACGCCTCGCCAAAACTTCACGAGAAAAAACAGATTTATCATCTTATGCCGAGAGAAACGCCTTACAATTGACAACATTCAATCGTGTGGTGATTGTGTGAGCATTAAGGCCACCGTCGCCGAGGGTAGGAAAAAGGATAAATGGCAATACAGATGGAATGCCATGTGTTGAAATAAAGGATGTGGACCAATTGGAGTCTGGGGTAATGGTTATTGGGTTAGGAAAATGGGGCATCTTTTTGTTCCGTTGCAACACACGGACTCTTTTGCTAGTGTTGTTCTATGTCGCGAAGCCAAGATGCCAAGGGCCGGCTTTATCTGGTATTTAAGTTCGGAATAGTTTAACTCACACAAAAGTCCAAAGATAGAAACTTTTTTTCCTATACTTCACCTTTAATTTATCTCTTACTTCTTGTGGGATCCTGTGACTATATTTTCCCCACGAAAATCCTTGCACACTTTACATCATTTCTTTGGGATCCATGTGGTGCACATTTTACTTCATAGTTGTATCTGAGTCAAGAGTTTGATGATTATTTGAAGAATTTGTGAAATGGTTCTCACTATGAGCACACCCGAGAGACTAAGCTGGCAGATCATCTTGAGATTGACAAAGTCACCACAGACGCCTTCATAGTCGATGAGACGTCTCCTCCCACTCAATGCACATTGCCAGAAGGCCTAAAATAAATCCAAAAAAATGCAAAGACTGGTGTCAAGTCTAGGAGTTGAACTCTGATGGGCTGGGGATACCACTGTCCTCTTAGTCATGCAACCATAAGTTGGTTCACTTATCATTGTCATTTTGGGGTTACACTCTAGAAACTGCAGCTTTCACATTAACAAAGTACCATCTAAATCCATAGATCAAACACCATGTGAGATATGGACTGGAAAACATCACAATTTGTCTTTTCTAAAGATGGGGTTGTGAGACATATGTTAAGTGACTTCAGTCGAACATGCTCACACGTAAGTCGGATAAATGCATATTCGTGATATATCTTAGAGAAACCATAGGGTATTTATTTAGTGTCTTCCTTGAGAAAGAATTTCTTAGTGGAAAGGTGGGTGGAAGGACGATGCAACTCGAAAAACTTCAATACAAACCACTCGAGGAGGCCTCAAGTGATGACATCATATCAGAACCAGTTGGGAACCCATGGTTGAGGTTGCGCTTACACCACGATGGTCGCAAAGGATGTGTAATGTATTCAATGTATTTGATGAGAACCCGCTAGACAGTGAGTCATATGTTGGCCCAATATTTCACGGTAGACGAAAATCAACGACGAACACAACAAACAATTCTCGTGATAGCATAAATAGATGAAAAGGTAGAAAAGCGGCTCTTGAGATCAGGCGGTACGCCAGAAAACCGAAGTGCAGAAAAACCAGTGTAATCAATCACAGATCAATCTCACGCCAAGCAACTATTGGATCCCTTGCGGATCAGCGAGGAAATGTATTCCGTGCAACCATAGCGTTGCATTTTTCTGTATTTGATTCAACTCTAAAACTTCCCTCGTTCACGTCATGGTACTCCACACACACGATCAGTACAAAAAAATTGTGTGGTGTTCTGACCGTGGGTTTGATCTCTTGCTTCTCTCGTTGTGTTGACAACACCTCAATACAAAAATCGCGAATCTACAATGTATATGGAATAGCATGGTCTATGATCACATCATCCCCTCCCCTTCAAACGAAGTTGTCCTCGATTTCGGAGCAGTTTTTGTAACCTTGTTCAACAATGTAACATGTCCATCCACCTTGATTGCGTTGTCAAACATCGGCCGCAACAGATGTCGCTTTCTGGCATTCCAGAATGAGTAAGTGTTGGTTCGACCTTCATGCGTTGCGTTATGGTCGTATTGCCATGGCCTTCCCAATAAAAAGTGACATGCATCCATGGGTATAACATCACAGATCACCATATAAGTATTAATCTCCAACATAGAATTTGGCACGCGCCTTTTGAGTAACCTTTAGCTTCCCAGTATGATGCATCCACTCGACACAGTGGGGTGTGGATGCTTCCATATAGGCAACCCCAAAGCATCAACTAACCATTTGTTGGCTGCATTGGTATAGCTTCCACCGTCTATTATTATCTTGCAATTGGCGTTGTTGATCTTACACTTGGGCTGAAAAATATTCCATCGTTGCCCCTTATCATCAATACAATCTTCCTGCACTCGTTGCACCATTAATGATGGGTATGCTTCTGCGGCTTCAAAACTCATCAACGTTACTTTTTGATCTTCTTCAGATTTTTCACTAGAAGTGTCAATATTTTTTCTCCGTCACTTGCACACATGTATCCTTATTCTCTGAGGAGCACTCTCTTATCATTAGGACACTCAAACTTTTTATGTCCCCTGCACCACACTTGAAGCACACAATATCACTAGTATGAGAGTTAGAAGCACGAGACGATTCAACCTTGGATTGAGATACTTCCTTGGTAGCCGGCTTAGAATCTGATTTGAAACCACTATTACCACCAGCCCTCTCTCTGAAAATTATGGCGCACCGAGTTTGATAAATTATCATGACCGATATGACACTTTACTTGCTACTCCGCTCGAATGGTGTGGTGTAATAATCCATGTATCCATTATATTCTACCACAGCAACAGGTCTCGTATCTTTGATTTCGGACCATGCATGAATCGTGACATTGTAGCCTCTTCTTGCTCCTCTACCATGTGCGAATCAACAATATTTTCATCTCCTTATAATACTCCTCATTCCTCAACACTAGAGTTACCTTGTCAAAGTTGCTGCAATCGTGCGTACACGGTTCTAGTGAAGTGCTCCAGAACAAAGTGTCTCTTCATGATATTTTTCATTTGATTCCAAGACTTTGGATGTGCTCCCACATGGCATAGTTGGTTCCACCATATTAAAGAACCCGTGAACTCAATAGATGCAGCACGAACCTTTTTCTCATTGGTGTATTGTTGTCCATAAAAAATCTGATCCACACGCATCTCCCCACTCCAAATAATCATCAGTTTTATCTTTTCCACTGAACGGTGGTATAGAAATATCTATTCTACCAATACCATCATCATGTACCCACTGCCAAGATAATAGCCGGTGACGTCCCAGCGCAACAGACCCATCACTAGGTGGTGATCGTGGTCTCAGTCGATGAACAACCTCAGTTAGATCGGCTATCTTTTTACCAGGACTTACCTCGACCTTATCAATGCACCTCCCCACTCGACTCAACACATAGTCACGAGTTGCCTCAAATCCTAGCACAATAGCTGGCACAACACTCCGATCATAAGTGCGCAAAGGCAGCTCGTTATCTACATCTCCTTCATGTGCACCGTGAACACTTGAATTTGATTTCTGTGAATTCACCATTGCAGCGACTCAAATAGACCAACTCAAGAACTAGAGAAAAAAATTATACTGGGATCAACCTTACTCTGATACCACTTGATGAGAACCGACTATAAAGCGAGTCGTTTGTTGGCCCAATTTTTCACGGTACAAGAAAATCAACGACGAACATGATGAACAACTCTCATGATAGCAAAAATGGATGAAAAGGTAGAAAAGCGGCTCTTCGAATCAGGTAATGCACCAAAAGACCAAAGTGCAAAAAACCAGCATATAGTCAATCACATATCAATCTCACGCCAAGCAACTCTTGGATCCTTGCGGATCAGCAAGTGAACGTATTTGGCGCAACCATAGCGTTGTGTTTTTCTGCATTTGATTCAACTCTAAAACTCCCATCCTTCTGAAGGAAATATGCCCTAGAGGCAACAATAAAGTTATTATTTATTTCCTTATATCATAATAAATGTTTATTATTCATGCTAGAATTGTATTAACCAGAAACATAATACATGTGTGAATACATAGACAAACATAGTGTCACTAGTATGCCTCTACTTGACTAGCTCGTTGATAAAAAATGGTTATGTTTCCTGACCATAAACATGAGTTGTTATTTGATTAACGGGATCAGATCATTAGGAGAATGATGTGATTGACTTGACCCATTCCGTTATCTTAGCACTTGATCGTTTAGTATGTTGCTATTGCTTTCTTCATGACTTATACATGTTCCTACAACTATGAGATTATGCAACTCCCGTTTACTGGAGGAACACTTTGTGTGCTACCAAACGTCACAACATAACTGGGTGATTATAAAAGAGCTCTACAGGTGTCTCCAAAGGTACATGTTGAGTTGGCGTATTTCGAGATTAGGTTTTGTCACTCCGATTGTCGGAGAGGTATCTCTGGGCCCTCTCGGTAATGCACATCACTATAAGCTTTGTAAGCAATGTAGCTATTAGTTACGGAATGATGCATTACATAATGAGTAAAGAGACTTGCCGGTAACGAGATTGAACTAGGTATTGAGATACCGACGATCGAATCTCGGGCAAGTAACATACCGATGACAAAGGGAACAACGTATAATGTTATGCGGTTTGACCGATAAAGATCTTCGTAGAATATGTAGGAGCCAATATGAGCATCCAGGTTCCGCTATTGATTATTGACCGGAGACGTGTCTCGGTCATGTCTACATAGTTCTCGAACCCGTAGGGTCCGCACGCTTAAAGTTAGATGGCAGTTATATTATGAGTTCATGTGTTTTGATGTACCGAAGATAGTTCGGAGTCCCGGATGTGATCACGGACATGACGAGGAGTCTCGAAATGGTCGAGAAATGAAGATTGATATATTGGACGACTATATTCGGACACCGGAATGGTTCCGGGGGTTATCGGATATATACCGGAGTACCGGGGGGTTACCGGAAGCCCCCGGGGGGGTCAATGGGCCACATGGGCCCAAAGTGGAGAAGAGGAGGGGCGGCCAGGGTAGGCTGCCCCCCCTCCCCTCTAGTCCGAATAGGACAAGGAGGGGGAGCAGCGCCCCCCTTTCCTTCCTCCCCTCTCTCCCTTCCTTCCCCCTCTCCTAGTTGGACAAGGAAAGGAGGGAGTCCTACTCCCGGTGGGAGTAGGACTCCTCCTGGCACGCCCCTACTGGCCGGCCGCCCCCTCCCCCTTGCTCCTTTATATATGGGAGCAGGGGGGCACCTCTAGACACAACAACAATTGATCCTTGAGATCTATTAGCCGTGTGTGGTGCCCCCCTCCACTATATTCCACCTCGATAATATCATAGTGGTGCTTAGACAAAGCCCTATGTCGGTAGAACATCATCATCGTCACCACGCCGTCGTGCTGATGGAACTCTCCCTCAACACTCGGCTGGATCGGAGTTCGAGGGACGTCATCGAGCTGAACGTGTGCAAGAACTCGGAGGTGCCGTGCTTTCGGTGCTTGATCGGTCGGGCCGTGAAGACGTACGACTACATCAACTGCGTTGTGCTAACGCTTCTGCTTTTGGTCTACGAGGGTACATGGACAACACTCTCCCCTCTCGTTGCTATGCATCACCATGATCTTGCGTTTCGTAGGAATTTTTTTGAAATTACTACGTTCCTCAACAGTGGCATCAGAGCCTAGGTTTTATCCGTTGATGTTATATGCACGCGTAGAACACAAGTGAGTTGTGGGCGATACAAGTCATACTGCTTACCAGCATGTCATACTTTGGTTCGGCGGTATTGTTGGATGAAGCGGCCCGGACCGACATTACGCGTACGCTTATGCGAGACTGGTTCTACCGACGTGCTTTGCACACAGGTGGCTGGCGGGTGTCAGTTTCTCCAACTTTAGTTGAACCGAGTGTGGCTACGCCCGGTCCTTGAGAAGGTTAAAACATCACTAACTTGACGAACTATAGTTGTGGTTTTGATGCATAGGTAAAAATGGTTCTTGCTCAGCCTGTAGCAGCCACGTAAAACTTGGAAAAACAAAGTAGAGGACGTCTAACTTGTTTTTGCAGGGTATGTTGTGATGTGATATGGTCAAGACATGATGTTATATTTTATTGTATGAGATGATCATGTTTTGTAACCGAGTTTTCGGCAACTGGCAGGAGCCATATGGTTGTCGCTTTATTGTATGCAATGCAATCGCCCTATAATTGCTTTACTTTATCACTAAGCGGTAGCGATAGTCGTAGAAGCAATAGATGGCGAGACGACAACGATGCTATGATGAAGATCAAGGTGTCGCGCTGGTGACGATGGTGATCATGACGGTGCTTCGAAGATGGTGATCACAAGCACAAGATGGTGATGGCCATATCATATCACTTATATTGATTGCATGTGATGTTTATCCTTTGTGCATCTTATTTTGCTTTGATTGACGGTAGCATTATAAGATGATCTCTCACTAAATTTCAAGGTAAAAGTGTTCTCCCTAAGTGTGCACTGTTGCGAAAGTTCTTCGTGCTGAGACACCACGTGATGATCGGGTGTGATAGGCTCTACGTTCAAATACAACGGGTGCAAAATAGTTGCACACGCGGAATACTCAGGTTAAACTTGATGAGCCTAGCATATACAAATATGGCCTCGGAACACTGAGACCGAAAGGTCGAGCGTGAATCATATAGTAGATATGATCAACATAGTGATGTTCACCATTGAAAACTACTCCATCTAACGTGATGATCGGACATGGTTTAGTTTATTTGGATCACGTGATCACTTAGATGATTAGAGGGATGTCTATCTAAGTGGGAGTTCTTAAGTAATATGACTAATTGAACTTAAATTTATCATGAACTTAGTACCTGATAGTATTTTGCTTATCTATGTTTGTTGTAGATAGATGGCTCGTGTTGTTGTTCCATTGAATTTTCATGCATTCCTTGAGAAAGCTAAGTTGAAAGATGATGGTAGCAATTACACGGACTGGGTCCATAACTTGAGGATTATCCTCATTGCTGCACAGAAGAATTACGTCCTGGAAGCACCGCTGGGTGTCAGGTCTGCTGTAGATGCAACTGACGACGTTAAGAACGTCTGGCAGAGCAAAGCTGATGACTACTTGAAAGTGCAACTATCCCTAGGTGGTTTTGGTAATTCATAACAACATATAGCTCATTGAGCTAATGCTATTCCAAGACTATTATTTCAGGAAAGCTCAATGAATGGCATGGCATGGATGATGAAAGTGGAACCCTCAAAATACTAATGACAAAGGATTGGCTCAAGCTCAAAAGCTCAAGACTCTTCATTTTTTATTTTTTATTTTAGTGATCCAAGATCACATTGAGTCTATAGGAAAAGCCAATACTATCAAGGAGGGATGAGGTGTTGCTTAATGAGCCTCTTGCTTCATGTGCTTAGTGATATGCTCCAAAACCCTCAGCTATTTTCTCACATCCACAAATGACCTAAACCTAAATCCAAAATCGGTCACACCGATTCTTTCTATTCGGCGCCACCGAGTTCAAATGTCATAGCCACTGCCACAAACCCTAGGCAAATCGGTCCTACCGATAGGGATCTCGGTCTCACCGAGATGGGATTGTAATCTCTCTGTTTCCCTTCGTAATGTTTCGGTCTAACCGAAGTGAGCGATCGATCCCACCGAGATTGCAATGTAAACTCTCTGTTTCCCTTTTGTAACATTTCGGTCTCACCAAAAAGAGCAAATCAGTCCCATCGAGTTTACCTGACCAACTCTCTGGAAAGCTTATTACCAAAATCGGTCTCACCGAGTTTGCATAATCGGTCTTACCGAGATTACGTTATGCCCTAACCTTAACCGAATCGGTCTTACCGAGTTGCATGTCAGTCCCACCGAAAATCCTAACGGTCACTAGGTTTACTAAATCGGTCCGACCGAGTCTGTTGAATCGGTCCCACCGAGTTTGGTAAATTGTGTGTAACGGTTAGTTTTTGTGTGGAGGCTATATATACCCCTCCACCTCCTCTTCATTCGTGGAGAGAGCCATCAGAAAAAACCTACACTTCCAACTTACCATTTCTGAGAGAGAACCACCTACTCATGTGTTGAGGCCAAGATATTCCATTCCTACCATATGAATCTTGATCTCTAGCCTTCCCCAAGGTGCTTTCCACTCAAATCTTCTTTCCACCAGATCCAAATCCTATGAGAGAGAGAGTTGAGTGTTGGGGAGACTATCATTTGAAGCACAAGAGCAAGGAGTTCATCATCAACGCAGCATTTGTTACTTCTTGGAGAGTGGTGTCTCCTAGATTGGCTAGGTGTCACTTGGGAGCCTCCGACAAGATTGTGGAGTTGAACCAAGGAGTTTGTAAGGGCAAGGAGATCGCCTACTTCATGAAGATCTACCGCTAGTGAGGCAAGTCCTTCGTGGGCGACGGCCATAGTGGGATAGACAAGGTTGCTTCTTCGTGGACCCTTTGTGGGTGGAGCCCTCCGTGGACTCGCGCAACCGTTACCCTTCGTGGGTTGAAGTCTCCATCAACGTGGATGTACGATAGCACCACCTATCGGAACCATGCCAAAAACATCCGTGTCTCCAATTGCGTTTGAATCCTCCAAACCCTTCCCCTTACCTTCTTGCAAGTTGCATGCTTTAATTTCCGTTGCCTATATACTCTTTGCATGCTTTCTTGAATTGTGTGATGATTGCTTGACTTGTCCTAAGATAGCTAAAATCTGCCAAACTCTAAAATTTTGAAAAGGTTAAGTTTTTAATTGGTCAAGTAGTCTAATCACCCCCCCTCTAGACATACTTCAAGGTCCTACAAGTGCTATCAGAGCTTTGGTCTTCATTTGCTTTGATTTCCATAGCTTTTGGTGGTCATAGCCTTGGTTTCACAACCTAGGAGAGTATGGCGTCTAGTGAGGGAAATTATCACCATAGAGGTCCTTACTTTGATGGTACTAATTTTGCTAGTTGGAAGCATAAGATGAAAATGCATATTCTCGGACATAACCCCGTCGTTTGGGCAATTATTTGTATTGGCTTGCAAGGTGAATTCTTTGATGGGAGAGAGCCGAACCGTGAAGGTAATGCAGAAGAATTGAAGATTCTGCAATACAACGCTCAAGCTTGTGATATCATCTTCAACGGATTGTGCCCCGAAGAATTCAACAAAATCAGTCGTCTTGAGAATGCAAAGGAAATTTGGGATACTTTGATTGATATGCATGAAGGTACCGAATCCGTCAAGGAATCCAAGTTGGATGTGCTCCAAAGTCAGCTTGACAAGTTCAAAATGAAGGATGGTGAAGGTGTAGCTGAAATGTACTCTAGGCTTGCTCTTATCACAAATGAGATTGCCGGCTTAGGGAGTGAAGAGATGACCGACAGATTCATCATTAAGAAGATCCTAAGAGCATTGGATGGAAAGTATGATAGCGTGTGCACATTGATCCAAATGATGCCAAACTACAAAGATCTCAAGCCAACGGAAGTCATTGGAAGAATTGTTGCTCATGAGATGTCACTCAAGGATAAGGAGGAACTTCACAACAAGTCAAGTGGTGCTTACAAAGCCTCAAGTGAAGCCCCCACATCATCAAGTGAGAAACAAACCTTCAATGAAGAATTGAGCTTAATGGTGAAGAACTTCAACAAATTCTACAAGAGTAGAAGCAAAGAAAGAAGCTCCAAGTCAAGGTCTTACCATGACAAAAGATCTTCTAGTCGAGAGCGCAATTGCTACAATTGTGGGAGACCCGGACACTATTCCAATGAGTGTATGGCACCCTACAAGAGAAGAGAAGATTCTCCAAGAAGAAGAAGAAAAAGAGAAGAATCACCACCAAGAGAGAGGAGGAGTAGAGATGATCATTATGAATGAAGACCCTCACGGAGAAGCAAGGATTCGGAAAGGAAGGACAAGTCATCAAGGAGCTACACAAAATGAAGACATCAAGCTCATGTTGGTGAATGGGTATCCGGCTCCGACTCCGACAATCACTCTGAGAGAAGCTATCACTCCGACTCCGAATATACTCAAGATGAAGGTGTTGCCGGTCTAGCACTTGTGTCAACCAACTCCTACGACATATTTGATTCACCAAATGAAGGAATTGGAAGATGCTTCATGGCCAAAGGTCCAAAGGTAACACATCCTGAGTATGTTGATTTCGATAGTGATGAAGATGACTTGCTTGTGGATGATGATTTACTTGTTGACAACTCTAGTGATGAATACTATGATGAAAAGTCAATTAATCATGCTAATCAAGATAAAACGAATGACAATGATAAGGAGAAGATTGAGCTTCTAACTAAAGAACTAAACACTCTTAAGTTAGCTCATGAAACTCTCTTTGAAGATCATCGAGAACTTTTAAGGGCTCATGAGAAGTTACGCTTTGAAAAGCTCAATCTTGAGCAAGAGCATGAGTTCTTAAAAGCAATCAATGATGATCTCCGTAAGAAAAGTTCTTCTTACATTGCCAAGCGTTTACTCTTATCTACTTACAAGCCTCAAGTCAAGTCTAATAACAAGTACAAGAAAGATTCTTCCTCTAGTAGTAACAATAATAATGTCAAATCCAATATTGTTGCTTCTAGTTCTCTTGATTCCACTAATGATTCTCTTAGCCAAGTTACACTTGAGCAAGAAAATAGCTTATTGAAGGGAATTATAGAGAAAGGTGTTTACAAGAGCCTTGCCGGGAGTAAGCAATTTGAGGAAATTGTACGCAAGCAAGGAAGGCACCGAAAGAATCAAGGTGTTGGTTTTGAACGAAAGTTAAATGCCAATGGAGTTGAGTGGGAATAAGATCAATACCCCAAGACGAAGTTTGTTCCTCAACAAGAGAAGTATGATCCTACTTCCTTCAAAGGATCACAAGCACAAGATGATCTTCCACCACAAGACCACAATAACAAAGGCAAGGACAAGCTTCAAGAAGAGATTGATGCATTTGAAGAAGCACCTAAGGCCTCGTTCAAGTGGGTTCCCAAGACTACGTCAAGTTCTAATTCATCAAGTACAACTACAACTCCAAGGATTCCCATCAAGATGATGTGGATCCCGAAGAAGAAGAACTAGAGAGTTCTTGAGGGTGACTCCGCCAACATTATTCACTCATATCATTATGGCAAGAACAAGTGCAATCAACTTCCACATCTTGCACTAGTTCAAGGAGTCACAAACCCTCATGTTGTCAAGGCAAGGGACAAGGTAACCTAATGATTTCATGGACATCATCTTGTGTGTGCATCACTCTATGTCTATGGATATTCTTGTTTGTTCCTTGTGGGACTAACCCATGTAGGTAAGTTGAAAGTGCAACTCACTCCAAAGGATTGCTCCAAATGATCTACATCAAAATTGAGCATCCACATCTTCAACACCTACATGAAGTTATCATAGACAAAACCCAAGGTTAGTTCATCCCTCTAAAGGGGGATCTCACATCTAGGGGGAGCTTAACTCTAAGAATTGAGTCAAAGCAACTCTAATGGTGTGAACACATCAATGCATTATGTAAAAGTGGTAACCCCACTTGAGCTTAAACGACGAGTATGACCTATGATCAAATGTTTTCATTTCACTCCTAAGTCAATATACTCATATATAGATGACCTAGTCATCGCCAATTGTTTCATAGATGCTAGAATTGGTTGTGCATGTTTCGCCACATATTTCATTTGCCATCTTATTGTGTGAGCATGTTGGTGCATATTTTACTCATTCAAGGACATCCACTTGTTGTTTTGAGTGATTGGCTTCTTTTTCCTTTTGCCAAGTGGATGGACAAGAATGCCTAAGAACCTTCTCTAGCTATCTATGCTTTTCTCGTCTCAAACTCTATTCATGCTACATCACAAAATTTGATCAAGTCAGATTCGAACCACTCTGTGTGAGGAGCACTCGGAGTCTCCGATTCATCATAGACTTAAACTTCCAAAACTTCTTTGTGATTCTCGGTCTGACCGATTCCTCCATTTCGGTCCTACCGAGATCACTAAGTCGATCTAGGTTTTCAATCTCGGTGCAACCGATTTGAACTTTTCGGTCACATCGAGTTGCTGTAACTGTACACAGTTATGCATCTCGGTGCCACTGAGTCGTTCCACTCGGTCACACCGACAGGGTCGGGCTATATATAGTCACGGGCAAAAATTTGGAAATTTCTCCGAACCTCTTTGCCCGCGCAATAGCTCGCTCTGCCACCAGGGTCTCCGGATCGTCTCCTCATCGTCAGCCGCCTCCTGTCGCTTGTCTCCGCCTCCGTCAACGGATTTCACCCCCGCCGTTGCCGCTGTAGCGAGTTCATCGCCAAGCTAGGGTATGGACTCGATCACTGTGCTATCCTCGTCCGATTCCTAGCACATTATGTTCTTATTGATTCTTGCCACGATTGAAACACTCCTATCCAGTCAATGCAACCATAGAATAGATGAGATTCAAAATTTAGGGTTAGGTTTCCGCCGAAACCATCTCGGACCCACCGAGTTGAAAAACTCGGTCCCACTGATTTGGCTAACGCCATTGCACTAGTAACGCTCGATCTGACCGACAATTGCTAATCAGTGAGACCGATTTTAGGACTTTGTGAAACCCTAGCAGTCTCGATGCCACCGAACTGTGACTCGGTCCAACCGAGTTCATCAGTTTAGGTTCCAAAACTGCTTCGGTATCACCAAGTTTGAAATTCGGTTGATCCGAAATGCTTTCTGTGGAAAACTAAAACTGAATTTTTGAATCATTCTTTTGCAAAAATCTCTGCATTTTGTGATGCTCATCCACTCTATCTCATCTATAACTCTTCACAGGGTCAGCAGTCAGTGATTTGCAGCGTGTCAGACCAAAGTGACAGCCAGAACAGGTCAGAAGAGCAGATTCACATGAGTGAGGGCAGTAGTCCCTCTAGCACTTCAGATGAAGGCAGCAGGAGCACCCCAAGCAACCTGCCTAAAGCCGCCACCAGACAAAGGAAGAAGAGAACCTCAGATTCTGAGGATGAGGATTATAGAGCAGAAGAGGATGAGGCTACCTCCAAGAAGGTAGTGCTCAAAAAGGAGTATGCCTCAGCACAAAACACCAAACCTGGACTCAATAGGAAGGTTCCTGCCAAGAGGATACCTATGCTGAAGGTCAGAGGATCTACTCAAGTGCCAGAAAAGTCTGAGCCCAAAGAGGCACCTGCAAAGAGAGTCACAACTTCCAAACCCAAGAAAGTTCCCACTGGAGAAACTATGAAGTTTACCATTGAATCAGAAGATGAAGCTGCTCAGGATAATAAGAAGAAGAGAGCCAGAACCACTACTGCCCAGGTTCTTGGAAAACCCTCAATGAGGAGAGACTCTAAAGAGGAAGAAGAGGTTGTTGCACCAGCACCCATGGCACAAAAGCTTATGGGTGATGCTATTAGATCAGGGGCTACAACATCAAAGCCCAAGGAAGCACCCAAAGCTGCCCCCAAGGCCAAGCTTGCACCAAAGAGGAATACCAGGAATATTCCAGCTGCTGAGAAGAACAAGGCCCCAGTGCCTGAAGTTGCTGATGAGGAAGATGAAGAAGGACAAGTTCTGAGGAAGCTCAAGCCCAAGATACCAGACCACAATGATGCCCATCCAGTGGCTGAGGACATGAAGATCAGAAGAGACTCAGGGTTGAGGCTATGGAGGATGATAGATCCATATGCCACAAGGAGAAGGACTGCTGTTGATTACAGGTTCCATACAAAGGAACAACAAGACTTCTATGAGACAATCTTGTTGGACAGAAGCCCATAGTGTGTGATATGAGGTGGGTCGACTGGACCTGCATGAAAGAAAATGAAGAACACTATCCTGGAGTGCAAGACAGTTTTGTTGCTTATGGAGTTGTAGATTTTGTTGGGCAAAAGCTCACCAACTAGAATGATGAACTCATTATGCAATTCTACTCCACAGCACACTTCTATCCAGATGGAAGGATAGTTTGGATGTCTGAAGGTACAAGGTACCAGTCAACCATTGAGGAGTGGTCCAATCTGATCAATGCCCTAAAGGAGAGTGAAGATGACTTGGATGTCTATGCCAAGAAGAAGATGGACCACAATTCCATGGCACACATGTACAAGGAGATCCCAGACGATGCTCTAGAGACACATAAGTTTGGGTCAGTCCACTTTCTTCTGTCAGGGCTGCCAACAATCAACTGCATCCTAAGGCACACTCTGTTGCCTAAGTCTGGTGACCACAACATGATTACAGGGCATGCAATCAACATGTTGCATTTATTTGATGTGCCACAGAAATTCAAGGTCATGAGCCTTATGGTAGAGACCATTAAGAGGACTGCAGCAGATCAAAAGAGGAGTTGTGGATATGCCCCTCAGATTCAGGAGTTGATTAACTCAAACATGGGCACAGGCAAATATCAATTGTATAAGGAACATTTTCCTCTCTATCCAGACTTTGAGGACAATCAGGTTGTCGTGAATGAGGATGAACCATCATCAGTACAAGCTCAAGAGAAGAAGGAGAAGGCAAGGAAAGAGAAGGCTGCCAAGATGCCAACTCAAGAGGAGGCATCTGAGTACTTTTTGAAGAACAAATTGGAGCAGCTTAGTTACTTGATAGCATCAACACTGAGGATTGAGAAGGGGTTGGCCACCCTCACTCAGAATCAGGAGAGCTTGGAAAGAATCATGGAACTAAAATTCCATGATCTAGATGTCAAAGTAACTGAGATTGAGTCAGTTGTGGAGCAGCTACAGGATGACATTCAGGAGAGGCAGGGCAAGACTACCACTAATGTATTTGCCAGAGTACCTAGAGCTCAGAGGTCAGCTACAGTGCCTGTGACAGACACAAGAGCCACATCATCTGCACCAGCTATAGCTCCAGTGCAACCAGCTCCAGCACCAACTCCTCCAGCTCCATCTACTTCAACTGAAGTCTTCGTCCTTGGAGTTATCCGGACACCACTGCCTGAAGATCAAGCCTGAGAGTCGATCTAGCACTATGCTTTTTCTATGAACTTTTTGGTAACTTGTTGCCAAAGGGGGAGAAAAATGTATAGATCATAGACTTCCAGAGAGAGAGAGAGTGTGTTGCTTTTGTTCTCTCTTGCTTTTGGTGGTTAAACTTGTTTGCTTTTGATTGCATGAGATACTATGTTGTTTTTGTGAGACATTGATGATCATGTGTTTGATCATAAGCTACACTTATGCATGTTTGATGATATTATCTTATCTATCCTATGTGATCATTCACTTTGCTTGGTGATGAGTGCATGTATTCAATCTTTATCATTTTGAGCGCTCCTCCAAGATGTATGTGACATGGAAGAGTAACCCATGAGCCTAATCCTTGTGCATTTGCAGTCCAAAGCAAATCTTAAACCATGCACAAATTTAGGGGGAGCTCTTGCTTATCACATACTTCTCAAAGCAACGATGTTGTTCAATCTTATTATCATTTGTCGAAGCTTTGATCTATATGTTGTCATCAATTACCAAAAAGGGGGAGATTGAAAGTGCAACTATCCCTAGGTGGTTTTGGTAATTCATAACAACATATAGCTCATTAAGCTAATGCTATTCCAAGACTATTATTTCAGGAAAGCTCAATGAATGGCATGGCATGGATGATGAAAGTGGAACCCTCGAAATACTAATGACAAAGGATTGGCTCAAGCTCAAAAGCTCAAGACTCTTCATTTTTTATTTTTTATTTTAGTGATCCAAGATCACATTGAGTCTATAGGAAAAGCCAATACTATCAAGGAGGGATGAGGTGTTGCTTAATGAGCCTCTTGCTTCATGTGCTTAGTGATATGCTCCAAAACCCTCAGCTACTTTCTCACATCCACAAATGACCTAAACCTAAAGCCAAAATCGGTCACACCGATTCTTTCTATCCGGCGCCACCGAGTTCAAATGTCATAGCCACTGCCACAAACCCTAGGCAAATCGGTCCTACAGACAAAGATCTCGGTCTCACCGAGATGGGATTGTAATCTCTCTGTTTCCCTTAGTAACGTTTCGGTCTAACCAAAGTGAGTGATTGGTCCCACCGAGATTGCAATGTAAACTCTCTGTTTCCCTTTTGTAACATTTCGGTCTCACCAAAAAGAGCAAATCAGTCCCATCGAGTTTACCTGACCAACTCTCTGGAAAGCTTATTACCAAAATCGGTCTCACCGAGTTTGCATAATCGGTCTTACCGAGATTACGTTATGCCCTAACCTTAACCGAATCGGTCTTACCGAGTTGCATGTCAGTCCCACCGAAAATCCTAACGGTCACTAGGTTTACTAAATCGGTCCGACCGAGTCTGTTGAATCGGTCCCACCGAGTTTGGTAAATTGTGTGTAACGGTTAGTTTTTGTGTGGAGGCTATATATACCCCTCCACCTCCTCTTCATTCGTGGAGAGAGCCATCAGAAAAAACCTACACTTCCAACTTACCATTTCTGAGAGAGAACCACCTACTCATGTGTTGAGGCCAAGATATTCCATTCCTACCATATGAATCTTGATCTCTAGCCTTCCCCAAGTTTCTTTCCACTCAAATCTTCTTTCCACCAGATCCAAATCCTATGAGAGAGAGTTGAGTGTTGGGAAGACTATCATTTGAAGCACAAGAGCAAGGGGTTCATCATCAACGCACCATTTGTTACTTCTTGGAGAGTGGTGTCTCCTAGATTGGCTAGGTGTCACTTGGGAGCCTCCGACAAGATTGTGGAGTTGAACCAAGGAGTTTGTAAGGGCAAGGAGATCGCCTACTTCGTGAAGATCTGCCGCTAGTGAGGCAAGTCCTTCGTGGGCGACGGCCATGGTGGGATAGACAAGGTTGCTTCTTCGTGGACCCTTCATGGGTGGAGCCCTCCGTGGACTCGCGCAACCGTTACCCTTTGTGGGTTGAAGTCTCCATCAACGTGGATGTACGATAGCACCACCTATCGGAACCACGCCAAAAACATCCGTGTCTCCAATTGCGTTTGAATCCTCCAAACCCTTCCCCTTACCTTCTTGCAAGTTGCATGCTTTAATTTCCGCTGCCTATATACTCTTTGCTTGCTTGCTTGAATTGTGTGATGATTGCTTGACTTGTCCTAAGATAGCTAAAATCTGCCAAACTCTAAAATTGGGAAAAGGTTAAGTTTTTAATCGGTCAAGTAGTCTAATCACCCCCCCCCTCTAGACATACTTCAAGGTCCTACACTACTCGATAGTTCAGTGTGCCATGCTTTACGGCTTAGAACCGGGACTTCAACAACGTTTTGAACATCATGGAGCATATGAGATGTTCCAGGAGTTGAAGTTAATATTTCAAGCAAATGCCCGGATTGAGAGATATGAAGTATCCAATAAGTTCTATAGCTGCAAGATGGAAGAGAATGGTTCTGTCAGTGAACACATACTCAAAATGTCTGGGTATAATAATCACTTGATTCAACTGGGAGTTAATCTTCCTGATGATAGTGTCATTGACAGAATTCTTCAATCACTGCCAACAAGCTACAAGAGCTTCGTGATGAACTATAATATGCAAGGGATGGACAAGACTATTCCTGAGCTCTTCGCAATGCTAAAAGTTGCGGAGGTAGAAATCAAAAAGGAGCATCAAGTGTTGATGGTCAATAAGACCAACAGTTTCAAGAAAAAGGGTAAAGGGAAGAAGAAGGGGAACTTCAAGAAGAACGACAAACAAGTTGCTGCTCAAGAGAAGAAACCCAAATCTGGACCTAAGCCTAAGACTGAGTGCTTCTACTGCAAGCAGACTGGTCACTGGAAGCAGAACTGCCCCAAGTATTTGGCGGATAAGAAGGATGGCAAGGTGAACAAAGGTATATGTGATATACATGTTATTGATGTGTACCTTACTAATGCTCGCAGTAGCACCTGGGTATTTGATACTCGTTCTATTGCTAATATTTGCAACTCGAAACAGGGACTACGGATTAAGCGAAGATTTGCTAAGGACGAGGTGACGATGCACGTGGGAAATGGTTCCAAAGTCGATGTGATCGCGGTCGGCACGCTACCTCTACATCTACCTTCAGGATTAGTTTTAGACCTGAATAATTGTTATTTGGTGCCAGCATTGAGCATGAACATTATATCTGGATCTTGTTTGATGTGAGACGGTTATTCATTTAAATAAGAGAATAATGGTTTTCTATTTATATGAGCAATATCTTTTATGGTCATGCACCCTTGAACAGTGGTCTGTTTTTATTTAATCTCGATAGTAGTGATACACATATTCATAATGTTGAAGCCAAAAGATGCAGAGTTGATAATGATAGTGCAACTTATTTGTGGCACTGCCGTTTGGGTCATATTGGTGTAAAACGCATGAAGAAACTCCATACTGATGGACTTCTGGAATCACTTGATTATGAATAACTTGGTACTTGCGAACCGTGCCTCATGGGCAAGATGGCTAAAATGCCATTCTCCGGAACTATGGAGCGAGCAACAGATTTGTTGGAAATCATACATACTGATGTATGTGGTCCAATGAACATTGAGGCTCGTGGCGGGTATCGTTATTTTCTCACGTTCACAGATGATTTAAGCAGATATGGGTATATCTATTTGATGAAACACAAGTCTGAAACATTTGAAAAGTTCAAAGAATTTCAGAGTGAAGTGGAAAATCATCGTAACAAGAAAATAAAGTTTCTACGATCCGGTCGTGGAGGAGAATATTTGAGTTACGAGTTTGGTTTACATTTGAAACAATGCGGAATAGTTTCGCAACTCACGCCACCCGGAACACCACAACGTAATCGTGTGTTCGAACGTCGTAATCGTACTTTACTAGATATGGTGCGATCTATGATTTCTCTTACTGATTACCGCTATCATTTTGGGGTTATGCTTTAGAGATGGCCGCATTCACGTTAAATAGGGCACCATCAAAATCCATTGAGACGACGCCTTTTGAACTATGGTTTGGCAAGAAACCAAAATTGTCGTTTCTTAAAGTTTGGGGCTGCGATGCTTATGTGAAGAAACTTCAACCAGATAAGCTCGAACCCAAATCGGAGAAATGTGTCTTCATAGGATACCCAAAGGAGACTATTGGGTACACCTTCTATCACAGATCTGAAGGCAAGACTTTTGTTGCTAAATTCGGATCCTTTCTAGAGAAGGAATTTCTCTCGAAAGAAGTGAGTGGGAGGAAAGTAGAACTTGATGAGGTAACTGTACCTGCTCCCTTATTGGAAAGTAGTTCATCACAGAAACCGGTTCCTGTGACAACTACACCAATCAGTGAGGAAGCTAATGATATTGATCATGAAACTTCACATCAAGTTACTACCGAACCTCATAGGTCAACCAGAGTAGGATCCGCACCAGAGTGGTTGATAACCTGCAAGTATACGGGATAGTTGTAGCCTCTTTCGATAAGTAAGAGTGTCGAACCCAACGAGGAGCTAAAGGTAGAACAAATACTCTCTCAAGTCCTATCGGCCACCGATACGACTCTACGCACGCTTGACGTTCGCTTTACCTAGAACAAGTATGAAACTAGAAGTACTTTGTAGATGTGATAGGATAGGTTTGCAAGATAATAAATAACACGTAAATATAAAATAGGGGCTGTTTAGATAAAGATGCAATAAAGTAAATATAGCGAGTGTGGAAAAGTGGTGGTAGGAGTTGTGAAATTGTCCCTAAGCAATGAACTGTGTTACTAGACCGGTAATCACTATTGTAATTCTATTTTAGGGAGAGGCATAAGCTAACATACTTTCTCTACTTGGATCATATGCACTTAGGATTGGAACTCTAGCAAGCATCCGCAACTACTAAAGATTCATTAAGGTAAAACCCAACCATAGCATTAAAGTATCAAGTCCCCTTTATCCCATACGCAAACAACCTACTTACTTGGGTCTGTGCTTCTATCACTCACGCCACCCACCATAAGCAAATCATAAACATATTGCAAACCCTACAGCGGGAATCCCTCACGCTTGTGCCACACGGAGGGCACAATAGGACATCACCAATAATAAAACATGCAACTCAAACCAATCATAGCAATTCATCAATCACCGATAGGACAACGAAAATCTACTCAGACATCATAGGATGGCAACACATCATTGGATAATAATATGAAGCATAAAGCACCATATTCAAGTAGAGGGTACAGCGGGATGCGGGAGAGTGGATGAAAGTGCAACTATCCCTAGGTGGTTTTGGTAATTCATAACAACATATAGCTCATTGAGCTAATGCTATTCCAAGACTATTATTTCGGGAAAGCTCAATCAATGTCATGGCATGGATGATGAAAGTGGATCCCTCAAAATGCTAATGACAAAGGATTGGCTCAAGCTCAAAAGCTCAAGACTCTTCATTTTATATTTTAGTGATCCAAGATCACATTGAGTCTATAGGAAAAGCCAATACTATCAAGGAGGGATGAGGTGTTGCTTAATGATCCTCTTGCTTCATGTGCTTAGTGATATGCTCCAAAACCCTCAGCTACTTTCTCACATCCACAAATGACCTAAACCTAAAGCCAAAATCGGTCACACCGATTCTTTCTATCCGACGCCACCGATTTCAAAAGTCATAGCCACTGCCACAAACCCTAGGCAAATCGGTTCTACCGATAGGGATCTCGGTCTCACCGAGATGGGATTGTAATCTCTCTGTTTCCCTTCATAATGTTTCGTTCTAATCGAAGTGAGTGATCGGTCCCACCGAGATTGCAATGTAAATTCTCTGTTTCCCTTTTGTAACATTTCGGTCTCACCAAAAAGAGCAAATCGGTCCAACCGAGTTTACCTGACCAACTCTCTGGAAAGCTTATTACCAAAATCGGTCTCACCGAGTTTGTGTAATCGGTCTTACCGAGATTACGTTATGCCCTAACCCTAACCGAATCGGTCTCACCGAGTTGCATGTCAGTCCCACCAAAAATCCTAACGGTCACTAGGTTTGCTAAATCGGTCTGACCGAGTCTGTTGAATCGGTCCCACCGAGTTTGGTAAATTGTGTGTAACAGTTAGATTTTGTGTGGAGGCTATATATACCCCTCCACCTCCTCTTCCTTCGTGAAGAGAGCCATCAGACTAAACCTACACTTCCAACTTACCATTTTTGAGAGAGAACCACCTACTCATGTGTTGAGGCCAAGATATTCTATTCCTACCATATGAATCTTGATCTCTAGCCTTCCCCAAGTTGCTTTCCACTCAAATCTTCTTTCCACCAGATCCAAATCCTATGAGAGAGAGTTGAGTGTTGGGGAGACTATCATTTGAAGCACAAGAGCAAGGAGTTCATCATCAACGCACCATTTGTTACTTCTTGGAGAGTGGTGTCTCCTAGATTGGCTAGGTGTCACTTGGGAGCCCTCGACAAGATTGTGGAGTTGAACCAAGGAGTTTGTAAGGGCAAGGAGATCGCCTACTTCATGAAGATCTACCGCTAGTGAGGCAAGTCCTTCGTGAGCGACGACCATGGTGGGATAGACAAGGTTGCTTCTTTGTGGACCCTTCGTGGGTGGATCCCTCCATGGACTCGCGCAACCGTTACCCTTCGTGGGTTGAAGTCTCCATCAACGTGGATGTACGATAGCACCACCTATCGGAACCACGCCAAAAACATCCGTGTCTCCAATTGCGTTTGAATCCTGCAAACCCTTCCCTTTACTTTCTTGCAAGTTGCATGCTTTAATTTCCGCTGCCTATATACTCTTTGCATGCTTGCTTGAATTGTGTGATGATTGCTTGACTTGTCCTAAGATAGCTAAAATCTGCCAAACTCTAAAATTGGGAAAAGGTTAAGTTTTTAATTGGTCAAGTAGTCTAATCACCCCCCTCTAGACATACTTCAAGGTCCTACAGTGGACCACTGTAGATAGAGGGGGGAAGGTGATGGAGATTTTGGTGAAGATGGCGGAGGTGTTGGTGAAGATCGCGGTGATGATGATGGCCCCCGGCGGTGTTCCGGCGCCACCGGAAGCAAGGGGGAGAGAGCCCCACTTCTTCTTCTTCTTCCCTGGCCTTCTACCTAGATGGGAGAAGGGTTTCACCTCTGGTCCTTGGCTCCCATGGCTTGGGAGGGGCGAGAGCCCCTCCGAGATTGGATCTATCTCTCTGTTTCTGCGTTCTGGAATTCTGCCCTGGCACCGTTTCCTTTATATCTCGAGATCCGTAACTCCGATTGGATTGAAACCTTCACCCAGACCGTTTTCCAAAAATTAGCTTTCTTGCGGCCAAAGAAGGGCATCAACCGCCTTATGGGTGGCCCACGAGAGTGGGGGCGTGCCCACTTTAAGTGGGTGTGGGCCCCTATCTCGTGGCCACCTCGGGCATCGTGTCGCGTTGATTTTTCCTCCCAAAAATCACAAATATTCCAAAATAATTCTCTGTCCGTTTTTATCCCGTTTGGACTTTGTTTGATTTGGGGTTTCTGCGAAACATAAAACATGCAACAAACAGGAACTAGCACTGGGCACTGGATCAATATGTTAGTCCCAAAAAATAGTATAAAAAGTTGCCAAAAGAATATAAAAGTTGTAGAATATTGGCATGGAACAATCAAAAATTATAGATATGACGGAGACGTATCAGCATCCCCAAGCTTAATTCCTGCTCGTTCTTGAGTAGGTAAATGATAAAAAAGATAATTTTTGATGTGGAATGCTACCTAGCATAATCTTGGTCATATGTCTAATCATGTCATGAATATTAAGATACGAGTGATTCAAAGCAATAGTCTATCATTTTTTTTATAAAAACAATAATACTTAGGGAATCCCAACAAACAATCATGTCTTTCAAAATATCAATGCTTCAGAATGTTGTCCCTACAAAATCATATAGTCTTGTATGCTCCCTTTTCTTAACACAAGGTACCCCTCATGCCTATCCCGGTGTCAGCCAAGCAATTGTTTCATACTTTAGTATTCTCAAACTTTTTCAACTCTCACGCAATACATGAACGTGAGCCATGGATATAGCACTATGGGTGGAATAGAATATGATGGTGGAGGTTATGTGGAGAAGACAAAAAGGAAGAAAGTCTCACATCGACGCGGCTAATCAACGGGCTATGGAGATGCCCATCAATTGATGTCAATGCGAGGACTAGGGATTGCCATGCAATGGATGCACTAAGAGCTATAAGTGTATGAAAGTTCAACAAAAGAAACTAAGTGGGTGTGCATCCAACTTGCTTGCTCATGAAGACCTAGGGCATTTGAGGAAGCCCATCGTTGGAATATACAAGCCAAGTTCTATAATGAAAATTCCCACTAGTATATGAAAGTGACAACATAAGAGACTCTCTATATGAAGAACATGGTGCTACTTTGAAGCACAAGTGTGGAAAAGGATAGTAACATTGCCCTTTTTTTTCTTTTCTTTCTTTTTTTTCTTTTTGGGTGGGCTTCTTTGGCCCCCTTTTTTATTTAGACTTCTTTGGCCTTTCCTTTTTTTCTTTTTTTTCTTTTTCTTTCATGGGGCAATGCTCTATAATGATGATCATCACACTTTTATTTACTTACAACTCGATATTACAACTCGATACTGGAACAAAGATATGACTCTATATGAATGCTTCCGGCGGTGTACCGTGATGTGCAATGATCTAGCATAGCAATAACATCAAAAAACGGACAAGCCATGAAAACATCATGCTAGCTATCTTACGATCATGCAAAACAATATGACAATGAATGCTCAAGTCATGTATATGATGATGATGGAAGTTGCATGGCAATATATCTCGGAATGGCTATGGAAATACCATGATAGGTAAGTATGGTGGCTGTTTTGAGGAAGATATAAGGAGTCTTAGGTGTGATAGAGTGTATCGTATCACGGGGTTTGGATGCACCGGAGAAATTTGCACCAACTTTGTGAAGGAAATATGCCCTAGAGGCAATAATAGAGTTATTATTTATTTCCTTATATCATGATAAATGTTTGTTATTCATGCTAGAATTGTATTAACCGGAAACATAATATATGTGTGAATACATAGACAAACATAGTGTCACTAGTATGCCTCTACTTGACTAGCTCGTTTATCAAAGATGGTTATGTTTCCTAGCCATGGACAAAAGAGTTGTCATTTGATTAACGGGATCACATCATTAGGAGAATGATGTGATTGACTTGACCCATTCCGTTAGCTTAGCACTTGATCGTTTAGTATGTTGCTATTGCTTTCTTCATGACTTATACATGTTCCTGTAACTATGAGATTATGCAACTCCCGTTTACCGGAGGAACACTTTGGGTGCTACCAAACGTCACAACGTAACTGGGTGATTATAAAGGAGTACTACAGGTGTCTCCAAAGGTACATGTTGAGTTGGCGTATTTCGAGATTAGGTTTTGTCACTCCGATTGTCGGAGAGGTATCTCTGGGCCCTCTCGGTAATGCACATCACTATAAGCCTTGCAAGCAATGTGACCAATGAGGTTGTTACGGGATGATGCATTACGTAACGAGTAAAGAGACTTGCTGGTAACGAGATTGAACTAGGTATTGGATATCGACGATCAAATCTCGGGCAAGTAACATACCGATGACAAAGGGAACAAAGTATGTTGTTATGCGGTTTGACCGATAAAGATCTTCGTAGAATATGTAGAAGCCAATATGGGCATCCAGGTTCCGCTATTGGTTATTGACCAAAGAATAGTTCTAGGTCATGTCTACATAGGTCTCGAACCCGTAGGGTCCGCACGCTTAAGGTTTCGATGACAGTTATATTATGAGTTTATGAGTTTTGATGTACCGAAGGAGTTCGGAGTCCCGGATGTGATCGGGGACATGATGAGGAGTCTCGAAATGGTCGAGACGTAAAGATCGATATATTGGACGACTATATTCGGAGTTCGGAAAGGTTCCGAGTGATTCGGGTATTTATCGGAGTACCAGAGAGTTACGGGAATTCGCCGGGGAGAAGTATTGGGCCTTATTGGGCCATACGGGAAAGAGAGAGGGGGCTGCCTAGGGCAGGCCGCACGCCCCCCCAAGGCCTAGTCCGAATTGGACTAGGGGAGGGGCCGCACCCCCTCCTTCCTTTCCTTCTCTCTTCCCCTTCCTTCTCTCCTACTCCTACTAGGAAAGGAGGAGTCCTACTCCCGGTGGGAGTAGGACTCCCCCCTTGGGCGCACCTCCTCCTCCTTGGCCGGCCCTCCCCTTGCTTCTTTATATACGGGGGCAGGGGGGCACCCCATGACACAAGTTGATCTACGGATCGTTCCTTAGCCGTGTGCGGTGCCCCCCTCCACCATATTCCACCTCGGTCATATCGTCGCGGAGTTTAGGCGAAGCCCTGCGCCGGTAGAGCATCATCATCGTCACCACGCCGTCGTGCTGACAGAACTCATCCCCAAAGCTTTGCTGGATCGGAGCCCGAGGATCGTCATCGAGCTGAACATGTGCTGAACTCGGAGGTGCCGTACGTTCGGTGCTTGGATCGGTCGGATCGTGAAGACGTACGACTACATCAACCGCGTTGTACTAACGCTTCCGCTTACGGTCTACAAGGGTACGTGGACAACACTCTCCCCTCTCGTTGCTATGCCATCACCATGATCTTGCGTGTACGTAGGAAATTTTTTGAAATTACTACGTTCCCCAACAGTGGCATCCGAGCCTAGGTTTTATGCGTTGATGTTATATGCACGAGTAGAACACAAGTGAGTTGTGGGCGATACAAGTCATACTGCTTACCAGCATGTCATACTTTGGTTCGGCGGTATTGTGAGATGAAGCGGCCCGGACCGACATTACGCATACGCTTACGCGAGACTGGTTTCACCGTTACGAGCACTCGTGCTTAAAGGTGGCTGGCGGGTGTCTGTCTCTCTCACTTTAGCTGAATCGAGTGTGGCTACGCCCGGTCCTTGCGAAGGTTAAAACAGCACCAACTTGACGAACTATCGTTGTGGTTTTTATGCGTAGGTAAGAATGGTTCTTGCTAAATCCCGTAGCAGCCACGTAAAATTTGCAACAACAAAGTAGAGGACGTCTAACTTGTTTTTGCAGGGCATGTTGTGATGTGATATGGTCAAGACGTGATGCTATATTTATTGTATGAGATGATCATGTTTTGTAACCGAAGTTATCGGCAACTGGCTGGAGCCATATGGTTGTCGCTTTATTGTATGAAATGCAAACGCCCTGTAATTGTTTTACTTTATGAAGCAATAGATGGCATAACGACAACGATGTTACGATGGAGATCAAGGTGTCGCGCCGGTGACGATGGTGATCACGACGGTGCTTCGAAGATGGAGATCACAAGCACAAGATGATGATGGCCATATCATATCACTTATATTGATTGCATGTGATGTTTATCCTTTATGCATCTTATCTTGCTTTGATTGACGGTAGCATTTTAAGATGATCTCTCACTAATTATCAAGAAGTGTTCTCCCTGAGTATGCACCATTGCGAAAGTTCTTCGTGCTGAGACACCACGTGATGATCGGGTGTGATAGGCTCTACGTTCAAATACAACGGGTGCAAAACAGTTGCACACGCGGAATACTCAGGTTAAACTTGACGAGCCTAGAATACAGATATGGCCTCGGAACACGGAGACCGAAAGGTCGAGCATGAATCATATAGTAGATATGATCAACATAATGATGTTCACCATTGAAACTACTCCATCTCACGTGATGATCGGACATGGTTTAGTTGATTTGGATCACATGATCACTTAGATGACTAGAGATATGTCTGTCTAAGTGGGAGTTCTTAAGTAATATGATTAATTGAACTTAAATTTATCATGAACTTAGTCCTGGTAGTATTTTGCAAATTATGTTGTAGATCAATAGCTTGCGTTGTTGCTTTCATATGTTTATTTTGATATGTTCCTAGAGAAAATTGTGTTGAAAGATGTTAGTAGCAATGATGCGGATTGGATCCGTGATCTGAGGTTTATTCTCATTGTTGCACAGAAGAATTATGTCCTTAATGCACCGCTAGGTGACAGACCTATTGCAGGAGCAGATGCAGACGTTATGAACGTTTGGCTAGCTCAATATGATGACTACTTGATAGTTTAGTGCACCATGCTTAACGGCTTAGAATCGGGACTTCAAAGACGTTTTGAATGTCATGGACCATATGAGATGTTCCAAGAGTTAAAGTTAATATTTCCAGCAAATACCTGAGTTGACAGATATGAAGTCTCCAACAAGTTCTATAGCTAAAAGATGGAGGAGAATCGCTCAACTAGTGAGCATGTGCTCAGATTGTCTGGGTACTTCAATCGCTTGAATCAAGTGGGAGTTAATCTTCCAGATAAGATAGTGATTGACAGAATTCTCTAGTCACCATCACCAAGTTAGTAGAACTTTGTGATGAACTATAGTATGCAAGGGATGACGAAAACGATTCCCGAGCGCTTCGTGATGTTGAAATCAACGAAGTTAGAAATCAAGAAAGAGCATCAAGTGTTGATGGTTGACAAGATCACTAGTTTCAAGAAAAAGGGCAAAGGGAAAGAAAGGGGAACTTCAAGTAGAATGACAAGCAAGTTGTCACTCCCATGAAGAAGCCCAAAGCTGAACCAAAGCCTGAAACCGAGTGCTTACACTGCAAAGGAAATGGTCACTAGAAGCGGAAATGCCTTGAATATTTGGTGGATAAGAAGGATGGCAAAGTGAACATGGGTATATTTGATATACATGTTATTGATGTGTACCTTACTAGTGTTTATAGTAACCCCTGAGTATTTGATACTTGTTTGGTTACTAAGATTAATAACTCGAAACAGGAGTTACAGAATAAACAGAAACTAGTTGAGGGTGAAGTAACGATGTATGTTGGAAGTGGTTCCAAGATTGATATGATCATCATCGCACACTCCCTATACTTTCAAGATTAGTGTTGAACCTAAATAAATGTTATTTGGTGTTTGCGTTGAGCATGAATATGATTTGATCATGTTTATTGCAATACGTTATTCATTTAAAATCAGAGAATAATTGTTGTTCTGTTTAAATGAATAAAACCTTTGATGGTCATACACCCAATGAAAATAGTTTGTTGGATCTCGGTCGTAGTGATACACATATTCATAATATTGATGCCAAAAGATGCAAAGTTAATAATGATAGTGCAACTTATTTGTGGCACTGCCATTTGGGTCATATCGGTGTAAAGCGCATGAAGAAACTCCATGAAGATGGATTTTCGGAATCACTTGGTTATGAATCATTTGATGCTTGTGAACCGTGCCTTTTGGGCAAGATGACTAAAAACTCCGTTCTCCGGAACAATGGAACAAGCTAATGACTTATTGGAAATAATACATACCGATGTATGCGATCCAATGAGTGTTGATGCTCGTGGCAAGTATCGTTATTTTTTGACATTCACAAAATGATTTGAGCAGATATGGGTATATCTACTTGATGAAACATAAGTCTGAAATAATTGACAGGTTCAAAGAATTTCAGAGTGAAGTGGAAAAATCATCGTAACAAGAAAATAAAGTTTCTACGATCTAATCGCGGAGACGAATATTTGAGTTACGAGTTTGGTATTCAGTTAAAACAATGTGGAATAGTTTCACAGCTCACGCCACCTGGAACACCACAATGTTATGGTGTGTCCGAACGTCATAACCGCACTTTATTGGATATGGTGCGATCTATGATGTCTCTTACTTATTTACCATTATCGTTTTGGGGTTATGCATTAGAGACAGCTGCATTCACGTTTAAAAGGGCACCATCTAAATCCATTGAGACGACACCGTATGAACTATGGTTTAGCAGTAAACCTAAGCTATCGTTTCTTAAAATTTGGAGTTGCGATGCTTATATGAAAAAAAGTTTCAACCTGATAAGCTCAAACCCAAATCAGAGAAGTGCGTCTTCATAGAATACCCAAAGTTAACTATTGGGTACACCTTTTATCACAGATTCGAAGGCAAGTTATTCATTGCTAAGAATGGATCCTTTCTAGAGAAGGTGTTTCTCTCGAAAGAAGTGAGTGGGAGGAAAGTAGAACTTGATGAGGTAACTGTACCTGCTCCCTTATTGGAAAGTAGTTCATCACAGAAATCTGTTCCTGTGACTACTACACCAATTAGTGAGGAAGTTAATGATGATGATCATGAAACTTCAGATTAAGTTACTACAGAACCTCGTAGGTCTTCCAAAGTAAGATCTGCACCAGAGTGGTACGGGAATCCTGTTCTGGAAGTTATGTTACTAGACCATAACAAACCTACGAACTATGAAGAAGCGATGGTGAGCCCAGATTCCGCAAAATGGCTTGAGGCCATGAGATCTGAGATGAGATCCATGTATGAAAACAAAGTATGGACTTTGATTGACTTGCCCAATGATCGGCGAGACGTTGAGATAAAATGGATCTTCAAGAGGAAGACGGACGCTGATAGTGTTACTATCTACAAAGCTAGAATTGTAGCAAAAGGTTTTCAACAAGTTCAAGGTGTTGACTACGATGAGAGTTTTTCACTCATATCTATGCTTAAGTCTGTCTGTATCATGTTAGCAATTGCCGCATTTTATGAAATCTGGCAAATGGATAAACAAAACTGCATTCCTTAATGGTTTTCTTAAAGAAGAGCTGTATATGATGCAACCAGAAGGTTTTGTCAATCCTAAAGGTGCTAACAATTTGTGCAAGCTCCAGCAATCCATCTATGGACTGGTGCAAGCATCTCAGAGTTGGAATATACGCTTTGATGAGTTGATCAAAGCATATGGTTTTATACAGACTTTTGAAGAAGCCTGTATTTACAAGAAAGTGAGTGGGAGCTCTGTAGCATTTCTAATATTATATGTGGATAACATATTGTTAATTGGAAATGATATGGAAATTCTCGATAGCATGAAAGGATACTTGAATAAGAGTTTTTCAAAGCAAGACATCGGTGAAGCTGCTTACACATTGAGCATCAAGATCTATATAGATAGATCAAGACGCTTGATAAGTTTTTTCAATGAGTACATACCTTGATAAATTTTTGAAATAGTTCAACATGGAACAATCAAAGAAGGAGTTCTTGCCTGTGATGCAAAGATATGAAGTTGAGTAAGACTCAAGACCCGACCATGGCAGAAAATAGAAAGAGAATGAAAAGTCATTCCCTATGACTCAGTCATAGGTTCCATAAAGTAAGCTATGCTGTGAACCAGACCTATTGTATACCTTGCTCTGAGTTTGGCAAGGGAGTACAATAGCGATCTAGGAGTAGATCACTGGACATTGGTCAAAATTATCCTTAGTAGAATAAGGATATGTTTCTCGATTATGGAGGTGATAAAAGAGTTCGTCGTAAAGAGTTACATCGATGCAAGCTTTTACACCGATCCAGATGACTCTAAGTCTCAATCTGGATACATATTGAAAGTGGGAGCAATTAGCTAGAGTAGCTCCGTGCAAAGCATTGTAGACATAGAATATTTGCAAAATACATACGACTCTGTGATATGACAGACCCGTTGACTAAACTTCTCTCACGAGCAAAACATGATCATACCTTAGTACTCTTTGGGTGTTAATCACATAGCGATGTGAACTAGATTATTGACTCTAGTAAACCTTTTGGGTATTGATCACATGATGATGTGAACTAGATTATTGACTCTAGTGCAAGTGGGAGACTGAAGGAAATATGCCCTAGAGGCAATAATAAAGTTATTATTTATTTCCTTATATCATGATAAATGTTTATTATTCATGCTAGAATTGTATTAACCGGAAACATAATACATATGTGAATACATAGACAAACATAGTGTCACTAGTATGCCTCTACTTGACTAGCTCGTTTATCAAAGATGGTTATGTTTCCTAGCCATGGACAAAAGAGTTGTCATTTGATTAACGGGATCACATCATTAGGAGAATGATGTGATTGACTTGACCCATTCTGTTAGCTTAGCACTTGATCGTTTAGTATGTTGCTATTGCTTTCTTCATGACTTATACATGTTCCTATAACTATGAGATTATGCAACTCCCGTTTACCGGAGGAACACTTTGGATGCTACCAAATGTCACAACGTAACTGGGTGATTATAAAGGAGTACTACAGGTGTTTCCGAAGGTACATGTTGAGTTGGCGTATTTCGAGATTAGGTTTTGTCACTCCGATTGTCGGAGAGGTATCTCTGGGCCCTCTCGGTAATGCACATCACTATAAGCCTTGCAAGCAATGTGACCAATGAGTTGGTTACAGGATGAAGCATTACATAACGAGTAAAGAGACTTGCCGGTAACGAGATTGAACTAGGTATTGGATACCGACGATCAAATCTCGGGCAAGTAACATACCGATGACAAAGGGAACAAAGTATGTTGTTATGCGGTTTGACCGATAAAGATCTTCGTAGAATATGTAGGAGCCAATATGGGCATCCAGGTTCCGCTATTGGTTATTGACCAAGAATAGTTCTAGGTCATGTCTACATAGGTCTCGAACCCGTAGGGTCCGCACGCTTAAGGTTTCGATGACAGTTATATTATGAGTTTATGAGTTTTGATGTACCGAAGGAGTTCGGAGTCCCGGATGAGATCGGGGACATGACGAGGAGTCTCGAAATGGTCGAGACGTAAAGATCGATATATTGGACGACTATATTCGGAGTTCGGAAAGGTTCCGAGTGATTCGGGTATTTATCGGAGTACCGGAGAGTTACGGGAATTCGCCGGGGAGAAGTATTGGGCCTTATTGGGCCATACGGGAAAGAGAGAGGGGCTGCCTAGGGCAGGCCGCGCGCCCCCCCAAGGCCTAGTCCGAATTGGACTAGGGGGAGGGGCCGCACCCCCTCCTTCCTTCCCTTCTCTCTTCCCCTTCCTTCTCTCCTACTCCTACTAGGAAAGGAGGAGTCCTACTCCCGGTGGGAGTAGGACTCGCCCCTTGGGCGCGCCTCCTCCTCCTTGGCCGGCCTTCCCCTTGCTCCTTTATATACGGGGGCAGGGGGCACCCCATGACACAAGTTGATCTACGGATCGTTCCTTAGCCGTGTGCGGTGCCCCCCTCCACCATATTCCACCTCGGTCATATCGTCGCGGAGTTTAGGCGAAGCCCTGTGCCGGTAGAGCATCATCGTCGTCACCACGCCGTCGTGCTGACGGAACTCATCCCCAAAGATTTGCTGGATCTGAGCCCGGGGATCGTCATCGAGCTGAACGTGTGCTGAACTCGGAGGTGCTGTACGTTTGGTGCTTGGATCGGTCGGATCGTGAAGACGTACGACTACATCAACCGCGTTGTACTAACGCTTCCGCTTACGGTCTACGAGGGTACGTGGACAACACTCTCCCCTCTCGTTGCTATGCCATCACCATGATCTTGCGTGTACGTAGGAATTTTTTTGAAATTACTACGTTCCCCTACACTTTGGAGGTGAGAAAGGGCAATGCACTGTACCGAAGAGGCTAGCAATGATGGAAAGGTAAAAGTGCGTATAATCCATGGACTCAACATTAGTCATAAAGAACCCACCTACTTATTGCAAAAATTTAAAATCCCTTGAAACAAAGTCCTACACGCATACTCCTAGGGGGGAGGTTGGTAGGATTTAACCATCGCACGCCGCCGACCTTCACGCAAAGATAAACAATCAAAATACAATGCGCACCAATTTGGTTACATAGTCAATAGACCATACGTGCATGCTTCAGGAATCACAAACCTTAAAACCAACATCCTTACTAAACACAACCATCTACTAGTGAAGGAAATATGCCCTAGAGGCAATAATATAGTTTTTATTTATTTCCTTATATCATGATAAGTGTTTATTATTCATGCTAGAATTGTATTAACCGGAAACATAATACATGTGTGAATACATAGACAAACATAGTGTCACTAGTATGCCTCTACTTGACTAGCTCGTGAGTCAAAGATGGTTAATTTTCCTAGCCATAGACATGAGTTGTCATTTGATTAACGGGATCACATCATTAGGAGAATGATGTGATTGACTTGACCCATTCTGTTAGCTTAGCACTTGATCGTTTAGTATGTTGCTATTGCTTTCTTCATGACTTATACATGTTCCTATGACTATGAGATTATGCAACTCCCGTTTACCGGAGGAACACTTTGTGTGCTACCAAACGTCACAACGTAACTGGGTGATTATGAAGGAGCTCTACAGGTGTCTCCGAAGGTACATGTTGAGTTTGCGTATTTCGAGATTAGGATTTGTCACACTGATTGTCGGAGAGGTATCTCTGGGCCATCTCGGTAATGCACATCACTATAAGCCTTGCAAGCAATGTGACTAATGAGTTAGTTGCGGTATAATGCATTACATAACGAGTAAAGAGACTTTCTAGTAACGAGATTGAACTAGGTATTGAGATACCGACGATCAAATCTCGGGCAAGTAACATACCGATGACAAAGGGAACAACGTATGTTGTTATGCGGTTTGACCGATAAAGATCTTCGTAGAATATGTGGGAGCCAATATGAGCACCCAGGTTCCGCTATTGGTTATTGACCGGAGACGTGTCTCGGTCATGTCTACATAGTTCTCGAACCCGTAGGGTCCGCACGCTTAAGGTTTCGATGATAGTTTTATTATGAGTTTTGATGTACCGAAGGAGTTCGGAGTACCGGATAAGATCGGGGACATGACGAGGAGTCTCGGAATGGTTGAGACATAAAGATCGATATATTGGACGACTATATTCGGACACCGGAAGTGTTCCGGGTAGTTTCGGAGAAAACCGGAGTGCCGGAGGGGTTACCGGAACCCCCCGAGGGAGTATTGGGCCTTAGTGGGCTTTAGGGAAGAGAGAGGGCAGCAGCCCAAGAGGTGGTGCGCCCCCTCCCATGAGGGATCCGAATTGGACTAGGGGAAGCGGGCGCACCCCCCCTTTCCTTCTCCTCTTTCCCTCTCCTTCCTTCCCCCTTTCCTCTTCCTAGTTAGACTAGGAAAGGGGAGTCCTACTCCTACTAGGAGGAGGAATCCCCCCTCCTTGGCGCGCCCCAAAGGGCTGGTCGGCCTCCCCCCTTGCTCCTTTATATACGGGGGCAAGGGGGCACCCCTAGACACAACAACAATTGATCTCTTGATCTCTTAGCCGTGTGCGGTGCCCCCCTCCACCATAGTCCTCGATAATATTGTAGCGATGCTTAGGCGAAGCCCTGCGATGGTAGAACATCAAGATTGTCACCACGCCGTCGTGCTAACGGAACTCTTCCCCGACATTCTGCTGGATCGGAGTCCGGGGATTGTCATCGAGCTGAACGTGTGCTAGAACTCGGAGGTGCCGTAGTTTCGGTGCTTGATCGGTCGGGCCGCGAAGACGTACGACTACATCAACCGCGTTGTTCTAACGCTTCTGCTTTCGGTCTACAAGGGTACGTGGACACACTCTCCCCTCTCGTTGCTATGCATCACCATGATCTTGCGTGTGCGTAGGAATTTTTTTGAAATTACTATGTTCCCCAACAGTGGCATCCGACCCAGGTTTTATGCGTAGATGTTATATGCACGAGTAGAACACAAGTGAGTTGTGGGCGATACAAGTCATACTGCTTACCAGCATGTCATACTTTGGTTCGGCGGTATTGTTGGATAAAGCGGCCCGGACCGACATTACGCGTACGCTTACGCGAGACTGGTTCTACCGACGTGCTTTGCACATAGGTGGCTGGCGGGTGTCTGTTTCTCCAACTTTAGTTGAACCGAGTGTGGCTACGCCCGGTCCTTGCGAAGGTTAAAACAGCACTAACTTGACGAACTATTGTTGTGGTTTTGATGCGTAGGTAAGAACGGTTCTTTCTCAGCCCATAGCAGCCACGTAAAACTTGCAATAACAAAGTACAGGACGTCTAACTTGTTTTTGCAGGGCATGTTGTGATGTGATATGGTCAAGATGTGATGAGATATAAGTTGTTGTATGAGATGATCATGTTTTGTTGAAGTTATCGGCAACTGGCTGAAGCCTTATGGTTGTCTCTTTATTGCATAAGATGCAAGCGCCAAATAATTGCTTTACTTTATCGCTATGCGATAGCAATAGTTGCAAGAGCAGTAATTGGCGAGATGACCATGTGACGACACATTGATATAGATCAAGATGATGGAGATCATGGTGTCGTGCCGGTCACGATAGAGATCATGACAGTACTTTGGAGATGGAGATCAAAGGCGCAAGATGATCATGGCCATATCATGTCACATATTTTGATTGCATATGATGTTTATCTTTTATGCATCTTATTTTGCTTTGATTGATGGTAGCATTATAAGATGATCTCTCACTAATTATCAAGAAGTATTCTCCCTGAGTATGCACCATTGCGAAAGTTCTTCGTGCTGAGACACCATGTGATGATCGGGTGTGATAGGCTCTATGTTCAAATACAACGAGTGCAAAACAGTTGCACACGCGGAATACTCAGGTTAAACTTGACGAGCCTAGCATATACAGATATGGCCTCGGAACACGGAGACCAAAAGGTCGAGCATGAATCATATAGTAGATATGATCAACATAGTGATGTTCACCATTGAAAACTACGCCATCTCACGTGATGATCGGACATGGTTTAGTTCATTTGGATCACGTGATCACTTAGATGACTAGAGAGATGTCTGTCTAAGTGGGAGTTCTTTAGTAATATGATTAATTGAACTTAAATTTATCATGAACTTAGTACCTGATAGTATTTTGCAAATTATGTTGTAGATCAATAGCTCACGTTATTGCCTCCCTATGTTTATGTTTGATATGTTCCTAGAGAAAAATATGTTGAAAGATGTTAGTAGCAATGATGCAGATTGGATCCGTGATCTGAGGATTATCCTCATTGTTGCACAGAAGAATTATGTCCTTGATGCACCGCTAAGTGGCAGACCTATTGCAGGAGCAGATGCAGACGTTATGAATGTTTGGCTAGCTCAATAAGATGACTACTTGATAGTTTAGTGCACCATGCTTAACGGCTTAGAATCAGGACTTCAAAGACATTTTTGAACGTCATGGACCATATAAGATGTTCCAGGAGTTGAAGTTAATATTTCAAGCAAATACCCGAGTTGAGAGATATGAAGTCTCCAACAAGTTCTATAGCTAAAAGATGGATGAGAATTGCTCAACTAGTAGCATATGCTCAGATTGTCTGGGTACTACAATCACTTGAATCAAGTGGGAGTTAATCTTCTAGATAATATGGTGATTGATAGAGTTCTCTAGTCACCATCGCCAAGTTACTGGAACTTCGTGATGAACTATAGTATGCAAGGGATGACGAAAACGATTCCCGAGCTCTTCGTGATGTTGAAATCGACGAAGGTAGAAATCAAGAAAGAGCATCAAGTGTTGATGATTGACAAGACCACTAGTTTCAAGAAAAGGGGAAAGGGAAAGAAAGGGAAGTTCAAGTAGAATGGCAAGCAAGTTGTCACTCCCGCAAAGAAGCCAATATCTGAACCAAAGCCTGAAACTGAGTGCTTACACTGCAAAGGAAATGGTCATTGGAAGCAGAAATGCCCTGAATATTTGGTGGATAAGAAGGATGGCAAAGTGAACAAGGGTATATTTGATATACAGGTTATTGATGTGTGCCTTACTAGTGTTTATAGTAGCCCTTGAGTATTTGATACTTGTTCGGTTACTAAGATTAGTAACTCGAAACAGGAGTTACAGAATAAACAGAAACTAGTTGAGGGTGAAGTAACGATGTATGTTGGAAGTGGTTCCAAGATTGATATGATCATCATCGCACACTCCCTATACTTTCGAGATTAGTGTTGAACCTAAATAAATGTTATTTGGTGTTTGCATTGAGCATGAATATGATTTGATCATGTTTATTGCAATACGTTATTCATTTAAAATGAGAGAATAATTGTTGTTCTGTTTAAATGAATAAAACCTTTGATGGTCATACACCCAATGAAAATAGTTTGTTGGATCTCGGTCGTAGTGATACACATATTCATAATATTGATGCCAAAAGATGCAAAGTTAATAATGATAGTGCAACTTATTTGTGGCACTGCCATTTGGGTCATATCGGTGTAAAGCGCATGAAGAAACTCCATAAAGATGGATTTTCGGAATCACTTGGTTATGAATCATTTGATGCTTGCGAACCGTGCCTTTTGGGCAAGAGGACTAAAAACTCTGTTCTCCGGAACAATGGAACGAGCTAATGACTTATTGGAAATAATACATACCGATGTATGCGATCCAATGAGTGTTGATGCTCGTGGCAAGTATCGTTATTTTCTGACCTTCACAAAATGATTTGAGCAGATATGGGTATATCTACTTGATGAAACATAAGTCTGAAATAATTGAAAGGTTCAAAGAATTTCAGAGTGAAGTGGAAAAATCATCGTAACAAGAAAATAAAGTTTCTACGATCTAATCGCGGAGACGAATATTTGAGTTACGAGTTTGGTCTTCAGTTAAAACAATGTGGAATAGTTTCACAGCTCACGCCACCTGGAACACCACAATGTTAAGGTGTGTCCGAACATCGTAACCGCACTTTATTGGATATGGTGCGATCTATGATGTCTCTTACTTATTTACCATTATCGTTTTGGGGTTATGCATTAGAGACAGCTGCATTCATGTTTAAAAGGGCACCATCTAAATCCGTTGAGACGACTGTCACATCCCTGGCTTTGCTATGCACTTGGGCTAGCTTGGTTGCTGCATCATGTCTAAATTTCTTTTAAACTTGAAATGGGGATGACAAACCCTAGCACTAAATAAAATGCAATTAGGATCAAAATAAAAATATTTTCAATGAACCCAGAATGCCCTTTAGAAAAGTTCATTATTTTTGTTAAAGGTGAAAACCCCTGCCAACAATGATGCACATATTTCTAGGCCATTCTGGATTTTTGAATTAAATCCTATTGTATTTGACTTTGGGCATTTAAATACTATAAATAATTTAAATGTTCAAATAAATGTTGGAAATTGTTAAGGGTCACTGAAATAATTCAGAAAGCACCCATAATTGTTTCCAGGATTTTATGAAATGGTTTGGTATTATTACTAAATCAAAACAAATAGCAAAAACTAGAAAACAGAAAGAAATGGAAAAACAAGAGAGAGTTAGTACCTGGCTTACCTGGCGCTCACCTGGCGGCCCAAGTGGCCGGCCCAGCCCACCAGGCCTCCTCCTGTCGTCTTCCTCTCCTCGCCCCAAAGCAGCTCGGTGGCGAGCGCCGACGCTGCCCCGGCCACCTCCTGCTTCCCCGGCCACCTCCTGCTTCTCCGGCCCTCCTAGACGATGCCACGGAGCGCCACGCAGCCCCTGGCTCTCTCTCACTCTCCCCCGACCCTTTCCCCCTTCTCTGCTCTTTTCCCCTCTCGCGCCCGAACGCCTCCGTCGCCGCCGCACACCGCCACCATGCTCACCGGCCGTCCCTCGAGCAACCGTCGTGCTCGTCGGCTCCGCCTCGTCGTCCGCGTCATCCCAGATGAGCCACGCATCCTCAGGCGCCCTGCAACGTCGCCGCCATCATCGTCTTCTACCTTCGGCCGCCCGGATCTCCGGCGACCCTGTGCTGCCTCCGACGCTCCCCCGGCCTCGTCTCCGCCTCGAATGGATCCGCTGTGAGCCCCTGCTGCTTCTCCTGTGCTCGCCCCCTCCGTTCTCGCCCCCTAGCCCCATCTCCCACCGCGGCCGAGAGCTTCTCGCCGCCGGCCATGGCGTGGCCGTGGCTACAGCCACCGCAGCTCGTTCCCGAGCCCACCGTCGTGCTCACCACAGTCCCAGGAGCACATAGCACTCACCAACGCCTCCCCTGGCGCCCTGCATCGCCTAACCCGCCGTTGGCCGAACTCCGGCCGCCGCCACGAGCTCGTTTCCGGCGAGCTCGGTCCACCCCGACTGCTGCCACTAGTCGTGTTAGATGCGCGCGAGCCTGGGCATCTCGTAGAGCGCCTCCGCCGCTCTTTTGGTCATCAGAGGGCGAATCCCGGCGCTCTCCGCCGTCCCTGGCCTTGCCGGCGACGAGCCTCGGGTCAACTCCGGCGAGTTTGACCCGGGTTTGACCCCAGTTTGACTCCCCCTGACTCAATGACAGGTGGGGCCCAGCCCTGTTAGTTAATTAGGATTAGTACTAATTGAATTAGTTAAACTAATTACACTGACACGCGGGACCCACGTGTCAGGTTTGACCCGGACCGTGCCTCGTTGACTTGCTGACGTCATGATGATGTCAGGCTGACGCAGTAAACCCTTTTCTGGATTTTAAATAAATCTAAACGATTTATTTATTTCAGAAAATAGCTAAAACTTCTAAAAATCATAGTAATTCAACTGTGACTCCAAATCAAACAAATTATATATGAAAAATGATCAGAAAAATCCAATCTATCCATCTGTACCATTTTCATGCATGTTAGAACAACTTATAGCTGCTGTTTAGCACAAATCAACTAAATGGCATTTAAACTCTCACATATGGAGTTTGAATTTGAATCTTGTATTCAAACCAACCCCATAAAACTTGTTGCTAGATGCATTAGCCCAAAACACATTCATATTGCCATGTCATAGCATGCATCATACTATGCATTGCATTGATCGTGTTTCTTCTGTGTTTGCCGGTGTTGTTCCCCCTCGGTAGACGCTGTACCGATGATGTGATTGTTGACACTGATGAAGACTGAATGTTATCTTCAGAAGTGCCAGGCAAGCAAAACCCCCTTGCTCATTCCGATACAATCCTATTCTCTCGCCCTGCTCTCTTTTACTGCATTAGGACAACAACGAGTCATTTGTTACTTGCTGCGGTAGCTGAACCCCTTTATCCTCTGTATGACCTGTCATTGCCACAGTAAATAGATGAAACCCACTAGTATGAGTAGGAGTTGCTTGAGCCCTGTTGTGCCTACTCATTCATGTTTGTTTGTCATGCCTGCTATTGCTTAGAGTTGAGTGAGGTCTGATTCATCGGGGATGAATCAAAGGTGTGTGAACATGCCCTACTGTGTGTGAGCTAAATGTGTGAACACGATTTGGTAAAGGTATCGGTGAGAGGCCATGTAGGAGTACATGGTGGGTTGTCTCATTGAAGCCGTCCTCAGGAACTGAGCTCTGTGTTTGTGATCCATGATTCAGCTACTACCATACATTGGGCCCTGAAATATGACCCCGCTCGACTTCTTATTCACCCTTGTCCTCTGTCCAGGAGTTGCAAGTAGTTTCTGGTGTTTGTAGTATGCTGGAGGCCGTTGACAGCGCTGACCGTAGGGGTGGGCTGTGATGCGGTAGGCACGTGGCCGGGTATACCGGGCGCCCGTTTGGTGTCACGGAACCCTGTTCACATCATTTGGGGCTGTGAGCGAAACTCCGGCCGGATCTCCTCATGGATGGAACCCGAATAGGCGATAAACCTGGACTAGAGACTTGAGTGTTTAGGTAGGTCGTGGTCTACACCCACGTCGGCTTTCGCTTGAAGTCTGCCGAGCACATGTCGTGTGCAGACGCTAAGTGGTGGAAACATGTATGAAGAAGTACACCCCTGCAGGGTTAACATCATCTATTCGAATAGCCATGTCCGCGGTAAAGGACTTCTGGGTTGCTTATATTAGTTCATAGACAAGTGAAAGTGGATACCCTAAAATACGCAAGATAAGCGTGAGTGCTATGGATGGCGTTCTCGTAGGGAGACGGGAGCGGATCCATAGTGGTGTATTGATATGGTGAATATGTGGACTCGTGTGCGCCACCTCAAAAGAGTTACTTGCAGTCGTAGTTCAGGATAGCCACCGAGTCAAAGCTGGCTTGCTGCAGTTAAACCCCCACCATCCCTTTGTTGATAATGATGCATATGTAGTTAGTTCTGATGTAAGTCTTGCTGGGTACATTTGTACTCACGTTTGCCTATTTTATGTTTTTGCAGAGAGACTTCAGTCTCACTAGTAGTCCCACGTGGACTTCGACGTTTAGCTTGTTACCTCGGCTACGATCTTGTGCCTCGGCAGGTTTTGGTAGATAGTCAGGCTTCTCGGCCTTTTTTCATTTATAGATGTCTGTACTCAGACATGATAGCTTCCGCTTGTGTTTTGACTTGTATGCTCTGAATGTTGGGTCGTAGGACCCATATGTGTAATATCTCGCTCCTCGGAGCCTATCGAATAAATACTTGAGTTGTAGAGTCATGTTGTGATGCCATGTTGTATTTGCACATATCGAGCATATTGTGTGTATGTTATTGAAATGCTTGGTATGTGTGGGATCTGACTATCTAGTTGTTCATTCTTAGTAGCCTCTCTTACCGGGAAATGTCTCCTAGTGTTTCCACTGATCCATGGTAGCTTGCTACTGCTCCGGAACACTTAGGCTGGCCGGCATGTGTCCTTCTTCGTTCCTGTGTCTGTCCCTTCGGGGAAATGTCACGCAATGAATACCAGAGTCCTGTTAGCCCGCTACAGCCCGGTTCACCGGAGTCCTGCTAGCCCAGTGCTACAGCCTGGATTCTCTCGCTGATGACCGACACGTTCGATGCTGGGTCATGGATGCCTGTCCCTGTAGGTTTGTGCCACTTTGGGTTTACGACTAGCCATGTCAGCCCGGGCTCCTTATCATATGGATGCTAGCGACACTATCATATACGTGTGCCAAAAGGCGCAAACGGTCCCGGGCAAAGGTAAGGCGACACCCGTGGGAATACCGTGCGTGAGGCCGCAAAGTGATATGAGGTGTTACATGCTGGATCGATGTGGCATTGAGTCGGGGTCCTGACAACGACACCGTATGAACTATGGTTTAGCAATAAACCTAAGCCGTTGTTTCTTAAAATTTGGAGTTGCGATGCTTATGTGAAAAAGTTTCAACCTGATAAACTCAAACCCAAATCGGAGAAGTGCGTCTTCATAGAATACCCAAAGAAAACTGTTGGGTACACCTTCTATCATAGATCCGAAGGCAAATCATTCGTTGCTAAGAATGGATCCTTTCTAGAGAAGGAGTTTCTCTCGAAAGAAGTGAGTGGGAGGAAAGTAGAACTTGATGAGGTAACTGTACCTGCTCCCTTATTGGAAAGTAGTTCATCACAGAAATCTATTTCTGTGACGCCTACACTAATTAGTGAGGAAGCTAATGATATTGATCATGAAACTTCAGATCAAGTTACTACTGAACCTCGTAGGTCTTCCAGAGTACGGTCTGCACCAGAGTGGTACGGTAATCCTATTCTAGAAGTCATGTTACTAGACCATGATGAACCTATGAACTATGAGGAGGCGATGATGAGCCCAGAATCCGTGAAATGGCTTGAGGCCATGAAATCTGAGATTGGATCCATGTATGAGAACAAAGTGTGGACTTTGGTTGACTTGCCCGATGATCGGCAAGCCATCGAGAATAAGTGTATTTTCAAGAAGAAGACTGGCGTTGATGGTAATGTAACTGTCTACAAAGCTCGACTTGTTGCGAAAGGTTTTCGACAAGTTCAACGGGTTGACTACGATGAGACTTTCTCACCCGTAGCGATGCTTAAGTCTGTCCGAATCATGTTAGCAATTGCCGCATTTTATGATGAAGAAATTTGGCAAATGGATGTCAAAACTGCATTCCTGAATGGATTTCTGGAAGAGGAGTTGTATATGATGCAACCGGAAGGTTTTGTCGATCCAAAAGGTGCTAACAAAGTGTGCAAGCTCCAGCGATCCATTTATGGACTGGTGCAAGCATCTCGGAGTTGGAATAAACGCTTTGATAGTGTGATCAAAGCATATGGTTTTATACAGACTTTTGGAGAAGCCTGTATTTACAAGAAAGTGAGTGGGAGCTCTGTAGCATTTCTGATATTATATGTAGATGACATATTGTTAATTGGAAATGATATAGAATTTTTGGATAGCATAAAGGGATACTTGAATAAAAGTTTTTCGATGAAAGACCTCGGTAAAGCTGCTTACATATTGGGTATCAAGATCTATAAGATAGATCAAGACGCTTGATAAGATTTTTCAATGAGTATATACCTTGGAAAGTTTTGAAATAGTTCAAAATGGATCAGTCAAAGAAGGAATTCGTGTCTGTATTACAAGGTGTAAAGTTGAGTAAGACTCAAAAACCCGACCATGGCAGAAAATAGAAATAGAATGAAAAGGCATTCCCTATGCCTCAGTCATAGGTTCTATAAAGTATGCTATGATGTGTACCAGACCTATTGTTTACCTTGCTCTAAGTTTAGCAAGGGAGTACAATTTTGATCTAAGAGTAGATCACTGGACAGCGGTCAAGAATATCCTTAATGGGGACTAAGGAAATATTTCTCGATTATGGAGGTGATAAAAGAGCCCGTCGTAAAGAGTTACATCGGTGCAAGCTTTTACACCGATCTAGATGACTCTAAGTCTCAATCTGGATACATATTGAAACTGGGAGCAATTAGCTAGAGTAGCTTCATGCAGAGCATTGTAGACATAGAATATTTGCAAAATACATACGGCTCTGAATATGACAGACACGTTGACCAAGCTTCTCTCACGAGCAAAACATGATCATACCTTAGTACTCTTTGGGTGTTAATCACATAGCGACGTGAACTAGATTATTGACTCTAGTAAAACCCTTTGGGTGTTGATCACATGACGATGTGAATTATGGGTATTAATCACATACAGATGTGAATATTGGTGTTAAATCACATGGTGATGTGAACTAGATTATTGACTCTAGTGCAAGTGGGAGACTGAAGGAAATATGCCCTAGAGGCAATAATAAAGTTATTATTTATTTCCTTATATCATGGTAAATGTTTATTATTCATGCGAGAATTGTATTAACCGGAAACATAATACATGTGTGGATACATAGACAAACATAGTGTCACTAGTATGCCTCTACTTGACTAGCTCGTGAATCAAAGATGGTTAAGTTTCCTAGCCATAGACATGAGTTGTCATTTGATTAACAGGATCACATCATTAGGAGAATGATGTGATTGACTTGACCCATTCCGTTAGATTAGCACTTGATCGTTTAGTATGTTGCTATTGCTTTCTTCATGACTTATACATGTTCCTATGACTATGAGATTATGCAACTTCCGTTTACCGGAGGAACACTTTGTGTGCTACCAAACATCACAACGTAACTGGGTGATTATAAAGGAGCTCTACAGGTGTCTCCGAAGGTACATGTTGAGTTGGCGTATTTCGAGATTAGGATTTGTCACTCCGATTGTCGGAGAGGTATCTCTGGGCCATCTCGGTAATGCACATCACTATAAGCCTTGCAAGCAATGTGACTAATGAGTTAGTTGCGGGATGATGCATTACATAACGAGTAAAGAGACTTGTCAGTAATGAGATTGAACTAGGTATTGAGATACCGACGATCAAATCTCGGGCAACTAACATACCGATGACAAAGGGAACAACGTATGTTGTTATGAGGTTTGACCGATAAAGATCTTCGTAGAATATGCGGGAGCCAATATGAGCATCCAGGTTCTGCTATTGGTTATTGACCGGAGACGTGTCTCGGTCATGTCTACATAGTTCTCGAACCCGTAGGGTCCGCACGCTTAAGGTTTCGATGATAGTTTTATTATGAGTTTATGAGTTTTGATGTACCTAAGGAGTTTGGAGTCCCGGATAAGATCGGGGACATGATGAGGAGTCTCGCAATGGTCAAGACGTAAAGATCGATATATTGGATGACTATATTCGGACATTGGAAGTGTTCCGGGTAGTTTCGGAGAAAACCGGAGTGCCGGAGGGGTTACCGGAACCCCCGAGGGAGTATTGGGCCATAGTGGGCTTTAGGGAAGCGAGAGGGCAGCAGCCCAAGAGGTGGTGCGCCCCCTCCCATGAGGGATCCGAATTGGACTAGGGGAAGGGGGCGCACCCCCCTTTCCTTCTCCTCTTTCCCTCTCCTTCCTTCCCCCTTCCCTCTTCCAAGTTGGACTAGGAAAGGGGAGTCCTACTCCTACTAGGAGGAGGACTCCCGCCTCCTTGGCGCGCCCCAAAGGGCTGGCCGGCCTCCCCCCTTGCTCCTTTATATACGGGGGCAAGGGGGCACCTCTAGACACAACAACAATTGATCTCTTGATCTCTTAGCCGTGTGCGGTGCCCCCCTCCACCATAGTCCTCGATAATATTGTAGCGGTGCTTAGGCGAAGCCCTGCGATGGTAGAACATCAAGATCGTCACCACGCCATCGTGCTGACGGAACTCTTCCCCGACATTCTGCTGGATCGGAGTCCGAGGATTGTCATCGAGCTGAACGTGTGCTGGAACACGGAGGTGCCGTAGTTTCGGTGCTTGATCGGTCGGGCCGTGAAGACGTACGACTACATCAACCGCGTTGTTCTAACGCTTCCGCTTTCGGTCTATGAGGGTACGTGGACACACTCTCCCCTCTCATTGCTATGCATCACCATGAGCTTGCGTGTGCGTAGGAATTTTTTTGAAATTACTATGTTCCCCAACAACTAGTACCTCCACATATTATCATCACTATATCGCAAAACTATTGCAAGGAATCAAACATATCATATTCAGTGATCCACAAGTTTATGTAGGATTTTATGACTAACCATGTGATTGACCAATTCCTGTCATCTCTCTAAATTGATATAAGTGAAGTAAGAGAGTTTAATTCTTTCTACAAAAGATATGCCCATGCTCTAACAAATATAAGTGAAGCAAAAGAGCATTCTACAAATGGTGGTGTTCTATGTGAAGAGAAACAGGCAATCCAAGCTTCAAATGATATAAGTGAAGCACATGAAGCATTCTATAAAGCCATACTCAAAAGATTTAAGTGAAATGCAATGAGCATTCTATAAATCAACCAAGGAATATTTCATATCAGCATGGTGCATAAAAAAAGTGAAAACTAAATGCAAAAGACGCTCCAAGACTTGCACATATCGCATGAACGAAACAAATACGAAAACATACCGATACTTGTTGAAGAAAGAGGGGATGCCTTCTGGGGCATCCCCAAGCTTAGACGCTTGAGTCTCCTTGAATATTTATTTGGGGTGCCTCGGGCATCCTCAAGCTTGATCTCTTGCCTCTCTTCCTTTTCCTCATATCGAGACCTCCTCGTTTAGACACTTCATCCACACAAAACTTCAACAGAAAACTCAGTAAGATCCGTTAGTATAATAAAGCAAATCACCACTCTAAGTACTGTTGCAAACCAATTCAAATTTTGTTTTTGCATTGTGTCTACTGAAATATAACTTTTCCATGGCTTAATCCACTAATATAAATTGATAGTTTCATGAAAACAAGCAAACTATGCATCAAAAACAGAATCTGTCAAAAACAGAACATTCTGTAGCAATCTGAACATCCACCATACTTCTGGTACCCCAAAAATTCTACCAAAATTAGTAAAAATAAACAAGTTGTATATCAAGACAGTGCAAAAGGAATCAGAACCAATTGACGTTCCAATTAAAAATGTAAAATCTCAAACTATAGCCAAAGTTTCTGTCCTGCACCGTACAAACCAACAAGCATTGTAAACATCCTAAAGGCAAACCTTGGCACATTATTTTTATAATACAAAGGAATTGTACAAGGGGATAATTATTTTTGATGAAAATTTTCTGTAATCAAGATTCACAAAGTTTCTGTGAGCATGAACAAAGTTCAAGGAGCTCTCCCACTTCAACAATGCTTGTCTCTCTCACTTTCACTTTCCTTTTTGAAAAGTTTTTAGGTTCCACTCTTTATTTATTTATTTTAACTATATAAAAGCACTCAACAGAAATAAATGACCCTCTAAAACTTCTGGGTTGTCTCCCTGGCAGTGCTTTCTTTAAAGCCATTAAGCTAGGCATTTAGTGCTCAAGTAATGAATCCACCCGGATCCCAAGGTATATCAAAGCCAATTTTAATTAATAATGATTTGTAATTTAGTAGTGAACACAAAGTTACATATATCATGCAACAACAAAGTCTAACTCTCTTCCTATGCATCGGCATGTGATAACCCACAAGTGTAGGGGATCGCAACAGCTTTCGAGGGTAAAGTATTCAACCCAAATTTATTGATTCGACACAAGGGGAGCCAAAGAATATTTTTGAGTATTAGCAGTTGAGTTGTCAATTCAACCACACCTGGATAACTTAGTATCTGCAGCAAGGTATTTAGTAGCAAAGTAGTATGATAATAAAGGTAACAGTAGCAAAAGTAAAGATAAATGTTTTGGGGTTTTTGTAGTGATTGTAACAGTAGCAACGGAAAAGTAAATAAGCGAAGAACAATATATGAAAAGCTCGTAGGCAATGGATAAGTGATGGATAATTATGCCGGATGCGATTCCTCATGTAATAGCTATAACATAGGGTGACACATAACTAGCTCCAATTCATCAATGTAATGTAGGCATGTATTCTGTAAATAGTCATACGTGCTTATGGAAAAGAACTTACATGACATCTTTTGTCCTACCCTCTCGTGGCAGCGGGGTCCTAGCGGAAACTAAGGAATATTAAGGCCTCCTTTTAATAGAGAACCGGAACAAAGCATTAGCACATAGTGAATACATGAAATCCTCAAACTACGGTCATCACCGAGAAGTATCCCGATTATTGTCACTTCGGGGTTGTCGGATCATAACACATAATAGGTGACTATAGACTTGCAAGATAGGATCAAGAACACACATATATTCATGAAAACATAATAGGTTCAGATCTGAAATCATGGCACTCGGGGCCTAGTGACAAGCATTAAGCATAGCAAAGTCATAGCAACATCAATCTCAGAACATAGTGGATACTAGGGATCAAACCCTAACAAAACTAACTTGATTACATGGTAAATCTCATCCAACCATCACCGTCTAGCAAGCCTACTATGGAATTACTCACGCACGGCGGTGAGCATCATGAAATTGGTGATGGAGGATGGTTTATGATGACGACGGCGACGAATCCCCCTCTCCGGAGCCCCGAACGGACTCCAGATCAGCCCTCCCGAGAGAGATTAGGGCTTGGCGGCAGCTCCGTGTCGTAAAACGCGATGAAACTTTCTCCCTGATTTTTTTCTCCCCGAACGTGAATATATGGAGTTGGAGTTGAGGTCGGTGGAGGTCCAGGGGGCCCACGAGATAGGTGGGCGTGCCCTACAGGGGGAGCGCACCCCCCTGTCTCGTGGACAGGCCCTGGGCCCCCTGGTGTATTTCTTTCGGCCAGAAATTCTTATTAATTCCAAAAAGTGCCTCCGTGGATTTTCAAGACATTCTGAGAACTTTTCTTTTCTACACATAAAACAGCATCATGTCAGTTCTGCTGAAAACAGGATCAGTCCGGGTTAGTTTCATTCAAATCATGCAAGTTAGAGTCCAAAACAAGGGCAAAAGTGTTTGGAAAAGTAGATACGTTGGAGACGTATCAACTCCCCCAAGCTTAAACCTTTGCTTGTCCTCAAGCAATTCAGTTGATAAACTGAAAGTGATAAAGAAAAACTTTTACAAACTCTGTTTGCTCTTGTTGTTGTAAATATGTAAATCCAACATTCAAGTTTTCAGCAAGTATTATGAACTAACCATACTCACAATAACACTTAGGTCTCACAATTACTCATATCAATGACATAATCAGCTAGCGAGCAATAATAATAAAACTCGGATGACAACACTTTCTCAAAATAATCATACCATGATATAACAAAATCGTATCTCGCTAGCCCTTTCTGAGACTGCAAAACATAAATGCAGAGCACCTTTAAAGATCAAGGACTGACTAAACATTTTAATTCATGGTAAAAGAGATCCAGTCAAGTCATACCCAATATAAACCAATAGTAATGAATGCAAATGACAGTGTGCTCTCCAGCGGGTGCTTTTAAATAAGAAGGGTGATGACTCAACATAAAAGTAAATAGATAGGCCCTTCGCAGAGGGAAGCAGGGATTTATAGAGGTGCCAGAGCTCGATTTTAAAATAGAGATTGAATAACATTTTGAGCAGCATACTTTCACTGTCAACGCAACAACTATGAGATGGTTGTATCTTCCATACTAAATGCATTATAGGCAGTTCCCAAACAGAATTGTAAAGGTTTATACTCCCCCAACCACCAACAAGCATCAATCCATGGCTTGCTCGAAACAACGAGTGCCTCCAACATACAACAGCCCTGGGGGAGTTTTGTTTAATTATTTTGATTTGCTTTGATCTTTTTGGATCATGGGACTGGGCATCCCGGTTACCGGTCCTTTCTCGTGAATGAGGAGCGGAGTCCACTCCTCATGAGAATAACCCACCTAGCATGGAAGATATAGGCAGCCCTAGTTGTAACATGAGCTGCTCGAGCATACAAAACAGAATTTCATTTGAAGGTTTGGAGTTTGGCACATACAAATTTACTTGGAACGGCAGGTAAATACCGTATATAGGAAGATACAGTGGACTCATATGGAATAACTTTGGGGTTTAAGGAGTTTGGATGCACAAGCAGTATTCCCGCTTAGTACAGGTGAAGGCTAGCAAAAGACTGGGAAGCGACCAACTGAGAGAGCGACAACAGTCATAAACATGCACTAAAATTAATTCACACCGAGTACAAGCATGAGTAGGATATAATCCACCATGAACATAAATATCATGAAGGCTATGTTGATTTGATTCAACTACATGCGTGAACATGTGCCAAGTCGAGTCACTCAATACATTCAAAGGAGGATACCATCCCATCATACCACATCATAATCATTCTAATAGCATGTTGGCACGCAAGGTAAACCATTATAACTCATAGCTAATCAAGCATGGCACAAGCAACTATGATCTCTAAATGTCATTGCAAATATGTTTATTTCATAATAGCTGACTCAGAAACGATGAACTCATCATATTTACAAAAACAAGAGAGGTCGAGTTCATACCAGCTTTTCTCATCCCAATAAGTTCATCATATATCGTCATTATTGCCTTTTAGTTGCACAACTGAACGATGTGTATAATAATAAGAGTGCACGTGCATTGGACTAAGCTGGAATCTGCAAGCATTCAACTCAAGAGAGAAGACAAGGTAATATGGGCTCTAAGTTAAATAAACAATCATGCATATAAGAGCCACTAAGCATTTTCAATAAGGTCTTCTCGACCCCCAAAGGAAAAAAAAGAAAATAAAACTATTTACACGGGAAAGCTCCCAACAAGTAAGAAGAAGAACTAGAAATCTTTTTGGGTTTTCATTTTAATTTCTACTACAAGCATGGAAATTAAACTAACTAATTTTTTTTGGTTTTTCTTAAGGTTTATCAAACACACAAGAAGAAAACTAGAAAAAGAAATTTAAACTAGCATGGATAATACAATGAAAAAGTATGAGCACCGACAACTAGTGTGTGAACATGAATGTAAAGTCGGTGAGAAATATGTACTCCCCCAAGCTTAGGCTTTTGGTCTAAGTTAGTCTAGTACCAAGGACCGCCGCTACTCTCCCTGGTGTAATGGGAGGTGTAATCAGGATACCACTGGCTGGTCATCTCCGGATCCCACTGGACAGATGATGCACGATAAGGGTCCAGTTCAGGTTCCGGCTCAGGTTCAGGTTCTGGAGTAAAAGCTTGGGCTCGATGGTTGTTCACCGCTTCTGGCGTAACAAGAAAATTGTCTGCAAGCAAATCAAACAACAGAGGCGCAGACAAAATAATAATCTCAATGTGTTTCTTATTAAATCTAAGTTTATACAAGAGCATCTTCTCTTCGTTGTCAACAATAAACTTGTGTACTACCATGATCTTGTAATCTAAAATGTGAGGAGGCAATATTATCTCCTCCTTCTCAAGGTGCCTAATGGGTATCTGAAAATGTTTAGCAAGACGTGCAGCATAGATACCTCCAAATATGGGGCCTTTTGTATGATTCAGGGCTAGCCGTTTAGCAACAACGGCACCCATACTAAAAGTATTGTCTCCAAGCAAGGCATGTTGAAGAATGATAATATCAGGAACGCTCAAGTTCCCACTATTTCCATGACCAATCAAGCATCTACTAGCAAATATGGCAAAGTAGCGTAAAACAGGATAGTGAATGCTGGAGACTTTTGCCTCGGAGCTCTTCTTTGGCTCCTCTACAGATATAGTGTTAACAAAGCCACCCACATCTTCATGATGGGGTTCCTTTAATTCTCCCTCATAAGGTATCCTACACACCGCGCAAAAATGACGTAAATACATTTCTTTGAATTCATTATATAAATGAAATGATACTGCAGGTGGTGACTTCTTAGGATAATAATAAAAGTTTTGCACGAAAGTATTGGTAAGTAAGAGATACTGATCGATTCGGTCGTTGATGAAACCGGTGAGGCCTGCAGTCTCGATTAAAGCATAAAAGTCTTCATGAATTCCGGCTTCTTTCAAGAAATCCTCGCATGGCCATTCACACGACCGTACTTCCGCAAAGCGAGGAAGATTATACTTGGCTTTTTCCTTATCTTTGGCTTGTTTTTCCTGAGAGCTTTGGCTAGAAGAGCCCCTCAAAAGTTTCCTCAACATTTTCAAGCAACAATCTCCCAAAGCAGTTTTGTGAATGGAGCTTTGAGCTAAGAGATCGAAAATCGCAGCAAAACAAGCTAGAACTCGTGCTTGAACTGGATGGGGATTTTTTTGGTTAGAAGATGAAGTGTGTGGGTGCTGGCATAAGTGGAGGGGGGCCACCAGGGGCCCACAAGACAAGGGGGCGCGCCCTCCACTCTCGTGGCCTGGTGCTTGCCCTTCCTGCAGTGATTTCAGTGCCTAAAATCCTCAAATATTCCAGAAAAAATCATACTAAATTTGCAGGGCATTTGGAGCGCTTTTATTTTTGGACTATTTTTTATTGCACGGATAATTCAGAAAACAGACAGATAATACTATTTTTGCTTTATTTATTCTAAATAACAGAAAGTAAAAAGAGGGTACAGAAGGTTGTGCCTTCTAGTTTCATCCATCTTGTGATCATCAAAATGAATCCACTAACAAGGTTGATCAAGTCTTGTTAACAAACTCATTCCGAATAACATGGAACCGGAGAAATTTCGAATAACACTAAGTTACCTCAACGGGGATATGAAAATCCCCAACAATAAGAATATCATACTTTTTCTTGACAGTAGGAAGAGAAAATTCAAAACCTCCAATAATAATAGTTGGAGCTTTTTCAATAGAATTGATGCTATTAACTTGAGATTGTTTCCTCGGAAAGTGTACCGTATGCTCATTACCATTAACATGAAAAGTGACATTGCCTTTGTTGCAATCTATAACAGCCCCTGCAGTATTAAGAAAAGGTCTACCAAGGATAATAGACATACTATCGTCCTCGGGAATATCAAGAATAACAAAGTCCGTTAAGATAGTGACATTTGCAACCACAACAGGCACATCCTCACAAATACCGACAGGTATAGCAGTTGATTTATCAGCCATTTGCAAAGATATTTCAGTAGGTGTCAACTTATTCAATTCAAGTCTACGATATAAAGAGAGAGGCATAACACTAACACCGGCGCCAAGATCACATAAAGCGGTTCTAACATAATTTCTTTTAGTGGAGCATGGTATAGTTCGCACACTCGGATCTCCAAGTTTCTTTGGTATTCCACCCTTAAAAGTGTAATTAGCAAGCATGGTGGAAATTTCAGCTTCCGATATCTTTCTTTTATTTGTGATGATATCCTTCATATACTTAGCATAAGGATTTACTTTCAGCATATCAGTTAAGCGCATACGTAAGAAAATAGGTCTAATCATTTCAGCAAAGCGCTCAAAATCCTCATCATCCTTTGACTTGGATGGTTTAGGAGGAAAGGGCATGGGTTTCTGAACCCATGGTTTTCTTTCTTTACCGTGCTTCCTAGCAACAAAATCCCTCTTATCATAACGTTGATTCTTTGGTTGTGGGTTATCAAGATCAACAGCAGGTTCAATCTCTACATCATTGTTTTTGCTAGTTTGAGCATCAACATGAACGTTATCATTAATATTATCACTAGGTTCATGTTCATCACCTGATTGTGTTTCAGCATCAGAAATAGAAATATCATTGGGATTCTCAGGTGTGTCTACGGTAGGTTCATTAGAAGCATGCAAATCGTCTTTCTTCTTCTTCTTTTTAGAAGAACTAGGTGCCTCTAAATTGTTTCTTTGAGAATCTTGCTCGATTCTCTTAGGGTGGCCTTCAGGATACAAAGGTTCCTGAGTCATTCTACCAGTTCTAGTAGCCACTCTAACAGCAAAGTCATTTTTATTTTTTAATTCATCAAGCAAATTATTTTGAGCTTTAAGTACTTGCTCAGCTTGAGTAGCAACCATAGAAGCATATTTGCTAACGAGGTGAAGTTCATCTTTAACTCTAGCCAGATTATCACTTACACGTCCTATCTCGAAAGCATTATTCTCTAACTCTCTACCAACATAAGCATTAAAACTTTCTTGTCTAGCCATAAAGTCATCAAATTCATCGAAGCATGGGCTATGAAATTTAGTAGAGGGAATTTCAACTTTATCATATCTATAGAGAGAATTTACCTTTACTACCTGTGTCGGGTTATCAAGACAATGTGGTTCTTCAGGCGGTATATTAAGACCATGTATTTCTTCATTAGGAGGTAAATTCTTAACATCTTCAGCTTTAATACATTTTTCTATCATTGATTTCTTTGCCTCTTGCATACCTTCAGGACTAAGAAATAAAACACCTCTCTTCTTCAGAGTGGGTTTAGGAATAGGCTCAGGAGTTGGCTCAATTGGTTCAGGAATTGCTTCAGGAATTGGCTCAGGAAGAGTCCAATTATTTTCATTAGTCAACATATTATTCAATAATATTTCAGCTTCGTCGACCGTTCTTTCCCTGAAAACACAACCAGCACAACTATCCAAGTAGTCCTTGGAAGCATCGGTTAGTCCATTATAAAAGATATCAAGTATTTCAGTTTTCTTAAGAGGATGATCAGGCAAAGCATTAAGTAACCGAAGAAGCCTCCCCCAAGCTTGTGGGAGACTCTCTTCTTTGGTTTGCACAAAATTATATATTTCCCGCAAGGCAGCTTGTTTCTTATGAGCAGGGAAATATTTAGCAGAGAAGTAATAAATCATATCTTGGGGACTACGCACACAACCAGGAGCAAGAGAATTATACCAAGTCTTAGCATCACCCTTTAATGAGAACGGAAATATCTTAAGGATATAAAAATAGCGGGACTTCTCATCATGAGTAAATAGGGTAGCTATATCATTCAACTTGGTAAGATGTGCCACAACAGTTTCAGATTCAAGGCCATAAAAAGGATTAGATTCAACTAAAGTAATAATCTCAGGATCAATAGAGAATTCATAATCCTTATCAGTAACACAGATAAGTGAAGTAGTAAAAGCAGGGTCAGGTTTCATTCTAACATTAAGAGACTGCTGCTTCCATTTAGCTAATAATTTCTTAAGATCATATCTATCATTGCAAGCAAAGATTTCCCTAGCAGCTTCTTCATTCATAACATAACCCTTAGGAACGACAGGCAATACATAATCATTGGGAGAACCTTCATCATCACTATCATCAATAATAGGATCTTCAGTAATTTCATTCCCCCTAACTCTAGCAAGTTGTTCATCAAGAAATTCACCTAATAGCAAAGTAGTATCACGCACAGAAGTAGTTTCATCATGCATAGCAGAAGTGGCATCATCAATAACATGCGACATATCAGAATTCATAATAGTAGCAGGTTTAGGTGTCGCAAGTTTACTAATAACGGAAGGAGAATCTAGTGCAGAGCTAGATGGCAGTTCCTTACCTCCCCTCGTAGTTGAGGGCAAAATCTTTGTTTTAGCGTCTTTCAAGTTCTTCATAGTGATCAACAGATATAAATCCCAAGTGACTCAGAGAATAGAGATATGATCCCCGGCAATGGCGCCAGAAATTAGTCTTGATAACCCACAAGTGTAGGAGATCGCAACAGCTTTCGAGGGTAAAGTATTCAACCCAATATTATTGATTCGACACAAGGGGAGCCAAAGAATATTCTTGAGTATTAGCAGTTGAGTTGTCAATTCAACCACACCTGGATAACTTAGTATCTGCAGCAAGCTATTTAGTAGCAAAGTAGTATGATAATAAAGGTAACAGTAGCAAAAGTAAAGATAAATGTTTTTGGGGTTTTGTAGTGATTGTAACAGTAGCAACGGAAAAGTAAATAAGCGAAGAACAATATATGAAAAGCTCATAGGCAATGGGTCAGTGATGGATAATTATGCCGGATGCGATTCCTCATGTAATAGCTATAACATAGGGTGACACAGAACTAGCTCCAATTCATCAATGTAATGTAGGCATATATTCCGTAAATAGTCATACGTGCTTATGGAAAAGAACTTACATGACATCTTTTGTCCTACCCTCCCGTGGCAGCGGGGTCCTAGCGGAAACTAAGGGATATTAAGGCCTCCTTTTAATAGAGAACCGGAACAAAGCATTAGCACATAGCGAATATATGCACTCCTCAAACTACGGTCATCACCGAGAAGTATCCCGATTATTGTCACTTCGGGGTTGTCGGATCATAACACATAATAGGTGACTATAGACTTGCAAGATAGGATCAAGAACACACATATATTCATGAAAACATAATAGGTTCAGATCTGAAATCATGGCACTCAGGCCCTAGTGACAAGCATTAAGCATAGCAATGTCATAGCAACATCAATCTCAGAACATAGTGGATACTAGGGATCAAACCCTAACAAAACTAACTTGATTACATGGTAAATCTCATCCAACCCATCACCGTCCATCAAGCCTACCATGGAATTACTCACGCACAGCTGTGAGCATCATGAAATTGGTGATGGAGGATGGTTGATGATGACGACGGCGACGAATCCCCCTCTCCGGAGCCCCGAACGGACTCCAGATCAGCCCTCCCAAGAGAGATTAGGGCTTGGCGGCGGCTCTGTGTCGAAAAACGTGATGAAACTTTCTCCCTGATTTTTTCTCCCCGAACGTGAATATATGGAGTTGGAGTTGAGGTCGGTGGAGGTCCAGGGGGCCCACGAGATAGGGGGACGCGCCCTATAGGGGGGAGCGCCCCCCCCCCCCTGTCTCGTGGATAGGCCCTGGGCCCCCTGGTGTATTTCTTTCGCCCAGAAATTCTTATTAATTCCAAAACATGCCTCCGTGGGTATACAGGACATTCCGACAACTTTTCTTTTCTACACATAAAACAACATCATGGCAGTTCTGCTGAAAACAGCGTCAGTCCGGGTTAGTTGTCACGCCCAATATGCGATACTATCCTAAAGAGACTCGAAGGTCCCACCAAGGATAGAACCGCATATTGATACGCTTTTGCAAGGTGGATATCATTACATCAACATTACACAATAGATGGGGATACATACAAGAGGCATACAATGCCCCACGAATACAACATCATCATACATAAGAGCACCATCCGACTACGGATGAAACACAAATAGAAGCTCAAACGACATCCACCCTGCTAGCCCAGGCTGCTGACCTGGAACCTATCCCCTTATCGAAGAAGAAGCAGAAGAAGAACTCCAAGACAAGCAAACATCGCTCTCGCGTCACAATCATTGCATAACCTGCACCTACAACTATTGTTGTAGTAATCTGTGAGCCGCGAGGACTCAGCAATCCCATTACCATGGGTATCAAGACTAGCAAAGCTTAATGGGAAAGGAAGGGGTAAAGTGGTGAGGTTGTAGCAGCGACTAAGCATGATATGGTGGCTAACATACGCAAATGAGAGCGAGAAGAGGAGCAAAGGAACGGTCGTGAAGCTAGCAATGATCAAGAGGTGATCCTGAACTCCTACTTACGTCAAACATAACCCAAAACTGTGTTCACTTCCCATACTCCGCCGAGAAGAGACCATCACGGCTACACACGTGGTTGATGCATTTTAATTCGAATCTGGTGTCAAGTTATCTACAACCAGACATTAACAAATTCCCATCTGCCACATAACCGCGGGCACGGCTCTCGAAAGTTTATAACCCTGCAGGGGTGTCCCAACTTAGCCCATGATAAGCTCTCGCGATCAGCGAAGGATATTCCTTCTCCCAGGAAGACCCGATCAGTCTCGGAATCCCGGTTACAAGACATTTTGACTATGGTAAAACAGAACCAGCAAAGCCGCCCAATGTGCCGACAATCCCGATAGGAGCTACACATATCTCGTTCTCAGGGCAACACTGGATGAGACATCCTACGAGTAAAACCAGACCTCGAGTTTCCCCGAGGGGGCCCTGCAGTCTACTCAGTTCGGACCAGCACTTAGAGAAGCACTGGCCCGGGGGGGCTAAAATAAAGATGACCCTCGAGAGAGCGACTCCCAAGGGAAAAAGTAGGTGGTGGTGAGGCAAATGGTAAAACCAAGGTTGGGCCTTGCTGGAGGAGTTTGATTCAAGGCGAACTATCAAGGGGGTCCCATAAATCAGCCAACCGCGTTAGGGATGCAAAATCCGGGAACATACTACCGATATGACGGAAACTAGGGCGGCAAGAGTGGAACAAAACACCAGGCATAAGGCCGAGCCTTCTACCCTTTACCAAGTATATAGATGCATTAATTAAATAAGAGATATTGTGATATCCCAACATAATCCTGTCCACCATGGAGCAATCTTCAACTTCACCTGCAACTAACAGCGCTATAAGAGGGGTTGAGCAAATCGGTAACATAGCCTAGAAATGGTTTGCTAGGAAGGGTGAAAAGGTTAGAGGCTGACGTGGCAATTTGGGAGGCTTGAAGAACAAGTGATAGGTAGCGCAGCAAAGCGATAGAACAAAGCAACTAGCATAGCAATGATAGTAGTGAGATCCAAGGTGATGGTCATCTTGCCTGAAATCCCGCTAGGAAGAAGAATGAGTCCATGAAGAAGACGAATGGATGAAGCCGAACCAAGCGTAGACGAATGAATCCTCACGGTCGTAATGAAACAGGAACTATCGAGAAGAAGCACAACCAGAAAGAAGCAAACAACAAGGTAAACACACAAGAATAATCATGGCATGATGCACAATTCAAGCATGATGCATGTCCGGTTTAATGAGGCATGGCATGGCAAAGTGCAACAAATAATACTACAAGTTAAGTGGAGCTCAATATGCAACGAGTTGCATATTGACGAAACACCACAACAATTATTTAGTTCACTCTTGGTTAGGTACTCATTAATATTACATGTTGTTAAACATGGCAAGAGGTGAAGCATAAGTAAACTAACTATTTAGGCAAGTTTAAATGAGGCCGGGAGTAACAAACAACAATTTCAGAAAATCCCCATGAGCAATATTCGAATTTGGTACTGTTATGCCCTAAACCATATTTTAGAGTTGTTAAACAGGCAAGATGAGTGCACCATGTTAAACTAGGCATTTTTCCACCCCATTTACATATAAAGTTTATTAAATTTGGAGCTACAGTTATTTAGTTATGAAATAAATCATTTTAGCATGGCATTTAAGAAAATTTAAACAAACAGCATTTTAAACATTTTAAACATGGATGAAAGTGGTTATTAATCTACACAAAATTCTAAGCATTTTACATGTTTAAATCATTTTAATCCGGTGCACGGTTCATAAGTTATTAAATGCATGAATATGAGGGTCTAATCTGTAAATATGCAGTGCACTGGTTAATTAGAAAAACGTTCCGTGAAAAAAAAACATGACTCGGGCCGAAAATGCAGGCTGCTGGGGCGCTCACCATGGGCTTCGGCCCAGCTGGTGGAGAGGCTGGAGGAGGCCAGGTTGGATCTGGCGAAGGGAAAGAGCTGCTGGGCTGGATCTGGAGGCGAGCGGGTCAGCGGGGCAGGGTCGGTCAACGCGAGCGAGGCGCTCGTCCACCTCACGTACAGAGACGAGCTGGTGAGGCAGAACCCGTGCGGCGCAACAACGGGGCTCCGGCGAGCTGGGGCTGCGATGGCGTTGGTGGCGGATGGAGCTTGCGGGCACGCAGAGGGAGGTCAAAGACGGCGGGCCAGCGCCGGATCTGTATGGACACGAAGCAGGCGGGGCCGTCCTGCTCGTGCAGGGCGAAGCAGAGGAGGCGAGCTGGGGACTTGGTGGCAGGCAGCGGGGCTTGCGGCGGCGCAAGGTCCGGCTGGTGCTTACCGTATCCGGCGCGGAGGAGGACGGGAATGGATTCCCGGTGGACCGAGGCAAGTCGGGGACGGCAACAGTGGAGCTTCGGGGCAACGACGACCTCTTGTGATTGCTGACAGAGGTAGAGACGAAGCAGCGATCGCAGGGTTCAGAGAGGTCGTGAGGTTCAGGCGGGGATTGACGCCAGCGACGCGGGCGAGGTGAAGGCCTCCGGCGGAGAAGCTCCAGGCGGTGGCGCTGCAAGATCAGGGACGCGAGCATCCATGGCGTCGGGTTCCTGCTAGAGAAGGGAGAGGCGAGAGAGACTAGAGGGAGAGAAGCAGGGGAGTAAATGAAGAGAAGGCAGGGCGTGGCGACATGGTGGTTGCCGATGGCGGCGCTGGTCTTCGGACGGCGAGGCGAGGAGGAGGCCAGGGACGAGGCAGGGCTCGTGCAGGAGAAGGAGGGGCGCTGTAGGATTCGGGCGGCTGCGCTGCGGTGGTTGGCTCGCTGGGGAAATCGAGGGAGAGGGTCGGAGGCTGGTGGTGGTTGGGATGGATCTGGGATGGATGGGACAGAGAGGATCGGGCGATGCTTTGGTTGGTGGGTGGCTGAAAACGAGGTGGATCGGGAGGGATCCCGAGAGAACAGTGGCGGTGGCGGACACGGAAGGATGGGACATTGATCCAAAATTTTAGGGTTGGGGTCTATATATTCGGAAAGTGGGGAGTTTTTGAGTCATCCGATCACGATCGAACGGCTCCGGGAAAATGGGTTAGGAAGTCCAATAAATAAAACAAAGATATTTTAGAGATGATTAGGGATGATCCAGACTCATCGATCACGATAGCCCGGCTCGGGTTCGGAGCAGTTTTTGGGCGCGCGCAAGAGGGGTCTGAGGGAGGTCGACAAAGACAAGGGGGGAATGCGACAACTATGAACAGATGCAACTTTAAAAACAATGACGGCAACGAGTGCCGATGCAATGCGGATGATGTCATGAGATGAGATGCATGACATGAACAAAATGTAAAACAAAAGACAAAAACCCAACCACGAAGGAAATATCATATCGCATAGCCGGAAATGGCAAGAGTTGGAGTTTCAATTATGGAAAGGTACATCCGGGGCGTTACAACACTCCACCACTACAAGAGGATCTCGTCCCAAGATCTAGGATGGCACCGGAGGGAAAAGGAAGAGGAAGATAAGAGGTAAACTAAGTTGCTTCTTCGACAAACTAGTGGAACCATGAACCTTGAGAGGTTGAGCAAAATGAAAGGAAGAACACAACGAAGATGAACAAAGTTGAAAACACTTCGTTAGAAAAGAGGAACAAGGGATACGACGAGAACCAAGAGGTTTAGTGATAAGATAGATATTGAAACCACTCCGGTTAAAACTAGATAGAGAAGGAATAAGATTGATATAATTTGGGCAGCACTCCGACTGAAAGAAGAAGGAAAACTTGCTAAGATGAAAAGAAATTGAAGAGGTGACACAACACTCCGGTTAAATGGATAAGCATGAAAAGAACACGATCCTCACAATTCGAGATGATGAGTGAAAAGATCAACATCACAATGCCTCCGTAAGAAAGAATAGAAGTAGATCATTGGAATAACAGAATGGAGTAGAAAATGCCAACTTCTGCCACAAATGAGCTTGGAAAGCACCCTTCCAAGAAGGTTATAACGGAGTTGTTGGAAAACCAACAACGAAAAGAACAAGCTAGTAGTGGGCTTATGGAAAACGTCTCAAAATTATGAGGTGAAATTCTGCCACTACAAAAACAAATAATATAATTGATAACCCCAATGAGATGGAAAACTTCTTCCACCAAGATGATAGAGAGATAACTTGGATCATTGATAAACACCATAATAGTAACATTCCTTAGGGAAGGCTTAAGGTGAAATATAACCCAAGATACTCCAACAAAGAAATTGCTGGGTTGAAAAGATCTCATGATTGAAGAGAAAAATGATGGTTTTTAAAATATCTCATTCTTGACAACTTGTGAATCATAAAACTTGAAGGGAAATTATCAAGAATGACATACCACCACCTCAAAAGATAAGGTAGAAAGAATTGCACTTCGAAAATGCAAGAAGAAGAATACTTGAACCCCTCAAAACAAAACATGTGTTGAGCACCATGTTTAATTTTGAGTATAGCTTGGCGGATCATCACCTCGAGAGAAGTCTTGAAGAACAAATGAAGAATGAAAGGAATCCTTGACGAACCACCATGTAGAGCCTCCATAAAGAACTCTGGTAATAAAAAGATGATAAAAAGAAAGAGAAGTTGAAAACACAAGGTGAAGCCTTGTGATGATTTAGAAGGAGCTTCGCGACGAGATAATGCGGAAAACTTGGAACTCCGGAAAAAACGATGAAACACTAGAACAGAGAATTACTTCATCATGAACAATCTCCGGAAGAAAAGAATTGAATCACCTCGAGGAAATAAGAATAAGATTTATTGTATGATTATCCTTCATCAAATTAAATTGATGACAAGCAATGGATTTGGCATACTACTTATTCCCGTAGAAAGGATTAAGAGAGATATAGCGCAAACTTGAGAAGGTATTGATGGAACCACGGTGGGATTTGGAAACAATGAATATTTGATATGATAACGAAGGAAGTGAAATCTTGAACGAACCACCGTAAGAATTGAAAATGAAAGTAGCAAAGGCACAATTCACCGGGAAGAATTGGAAAACAAATGAAGATACTTGATGGGATTTAGATACATGAGAACGAAGAGATCATGAACTGATTAGAGGATATTAGAACGATTCACCGATAAGATTTGGAGAATGATAGCTACACGATGAGAATGAAGAATTATGACATGATGGCCTTCGGAGGAAAGAAATGGAAACAACTCATGAAATGCTCCGGATGCTAAGAAAAGAATTGTCACAATCAAAACAATTATGAGGATAGCATGAAGCTAGAACCATGGATATTCAAGAGAATGGACCAAGATTTAAGAGAAATCCTTCTTCGGTCTTCAAATGTTGAGGATGATGATGAGAACCACCATGAATTGTTGAGATACTCCGGGAGAATTAAAGGAGGAAAGGTTGAGCCAAAGATGAAAAGAATTTGAAAACGACCTTGGAGAAGGCATGTGACTGATGAAAATTCATTCTTACGTCAAACTTGGAAATGAATTTGAGAATCGCTCCTAATAATTCGAAGAGTCAGGTAAGATCCTGGGAAAAGACCTGTGGGTTAGGGCCCACTCAAAAGAAACACCGTTGAACGATTTAAAAGAGAGATTGCACTGGCTGAATTAAATGACTTGAATGAGATAACAACCTCAAAAAAACTTGAACGGATTGAGAACGAAACACGAATCTTCCAAGATATCTTTAGTACTCCGGAACAAATGAATAGCGAGAGGTGAATGATTAATTAGTGCACCGGAATGAGAAAGCATTGTGAAAAGAGGAAAAGGGATAAGATCAACACCAAAGGCTTGAAATTGGATCCGCCGGAGAAGAAACAACAACGAAGGATGATGAACTTCAAACTATTGAGCATCTTCATCGGAAATCACCGGATAAGAACATCGAAAGAAAAGAATGAAGAGACTTATCTCAAATAAAAGGATACATGATTAAGAAATCTGAGTCCTTGAAGAAAAAGGGTGGAAGGGCGGGAAAACAAAGGCAACTTGGGGACGGATGAAACAAACAACGGTGAGAAAACTTAGAGTTGATCTTGCGGATGTTGAAAATGATCGGATCCACTTGAAGAGAAGCACACCGGTTGGAAAAGAGTTGACATGACAACCTCAAAGATCAAGAAGGATTAGTACTCCCATAGAAATATGAGAACTCCATTTAGAAAAGGTATGAAATCAACACTTGACATTGAAGCAACTCGAATACCACAAATAAAACAAAACAAAGGATTTGGCTTGCAGAATAAGCCGGAACAAACATATGATAGAGATTTCGTCCGAAGTTTTCGTGGTGGGGCCCACACGGGCTCGATCGTACAGCACCATCATGTACAAGGCAGTGCACATGACATACGAAGTGTCCCCGAACCAGCATAGCCAAGGGCTCTTTAAGACACAAAGAGACCACTGTAAAAACGACCGTGGATAGGCAGACCACTAGACGTCGAACCCCAATCTCATATCAGGCATTTGTCGGAAAGAAAAAAACTAGAGCTACTTGATTTCCCGCCTATAAACTCCCGAAAATTTCTGGTTATGCAATCTGGTGTTGGGGATACAGGGGAAGCAATATATATCTCACCCAAAATTAACAATCCCTACATCCAGCTGTATCTATCTGTCAACACATAACCAAGAAACCTTCAGAAATCGTGTACCTCAACCTTCGAAAAGCATCCGTTATACGAGCTATGGCAATACTCCCGAACTCCCCAGTACTGGGTGGCATCGAGGTTATCTCACCAACAACTGCATAAAAGAGATTTTCGATGTCGGCAAAACTCAGGTATTCCAAAACTGCAACAATAAAATTGTGACGACAACACCTCAGAGCTCAACTCCCTGGGACACTGCCACAACCCCTAAATGTCAGGAGGCACCAAGAACAATGTTCTCGTCACAAGAATATCGGAACGATTCCAAGATACCCGCGTGATCCTAAAAAATATTTTGTGAAAAATTGAGGAGAGTAAAGACAAAACATCTACGTCGTGAGTCCTCACCAGAGCGACGAAGGGGGCTCAGACATAAAAAGAATCCTACTCTCCGATATATATAATCCTAAGACTCAAAATAGTTTTCTTCTAGACTCAACAACAGCCAACAATCAAGGGGGCTCCTATGGTCGGTCGAGGCTCTGATACCAACTTGTCACGCCCAATATGCGATACTATCCTAAAGAGACTCGAAGGTCCCACCAAGGATAGAACCGCATATTGATACGCTTTTGCAAGGTGGATATCATTACATCAACATTACATAATAGATGGGGATACATACAAGAGGCATACAATGCCCCACGAATACAACATCGTCATACATAAGAGCACCATCCGACTACGGATGAAACACAAACAGAAACTCAAATGACATCCACCCTGCTAGCCCAGGATGCCGACCTGGAACCTATCCCCTGATCAAAGAAGAAGCAGAAGAAGAACTCCAAGACAAGCAAACATCGCTCTCGCGTCACGATCATCGCATAACCTGCACCTGCAACTATTGTTGTAGTAATCTGTGAGCCACGAGGACTCAGCAATCCCATTATCATGGGTATCAAGACTAGCAAAGCTTAATGGAAAAGGAAGGGGTAAAGTGGTGAGGTTGCAGCAGCGACTAAACATGATATGGTGGCTAACATACGCAAATGAGAGCGAGAAGAGGAGCAAAGGAACGGTCGTGAAGCTAGCAATGATCAAGAGGTGATCCTGAACTCCTACTTACGTCAAACATAACCCAAAACCGTGTTCACTTCCCGAAATCCGCCGAGAAGAGACCATCATGGCTACACACGCGGTTGATGCGTTTTAATTCGAATCTGGTGTCAAGTTATCTACAACCCGACATTAACAAATTCCCATCTGCCACATAACCACGGGCACAGCTCTCGAAAGTTTATAACCCTGCAGGGGTGTCCCAACTTAGCCCATGATAAGCTCTCGCGATCAGCAAAGGATATTCCTTCTCCCAGGAAGACCCGATCAGTCTCGGAATCCCGATTACAAGACATTTCGACAATGGTAAAACAGAACCAGCAAAGCCGCCCGATGTGCCGACAATCCCAATAGGAGCTGCACATATCTCGTTCTCAGGGCAACACCGGATGAGACATCCTAAGAGTAAAACCAGACCTCGAGTTTCCCCGAGGGGGCCCCGCAGTCTACTCAGTTCGGACCAACACTTAGAGAAGCACTGGCCCAGGGGGGCTAAAATAAAGATGACCCTCAAGAGAGCGACTCCCAAGGGAAAAAGTAGGTGGTGGTGAGGCAAATGGTAAAACCAAGGTTGGTCCTTACTGGAGGAGTTTTATTCAAGGCGAACTATCAAGGGGGTCCCATAAATCACCCAACCGCGTTAGGGACGCAAATCCAGGAACATAATACCGATATGACGGAAACTAGGGCGGCAAGAGTGGAACAAAATACCAGGCATAAGGCCGAGCCTTCCACCCTTTACCAAGTATATAGATGTATTAATTAAATAAGAGATATTGTGATATCCCAACATAATCATGTCCACCATGGAGCAATCTTCAACTTCACCTGCAACTAACAACGCTATAAGAGGGGCTAAGCAAAGCGGTAACATAGCCAAGCAATGGTTTGCTAGGAAGGGTGAAAAGGTTAGAGGCTGACATGGCAATTTGGGAGGCTTGAAGAACAAGTGATAGGTAGAGCAGCAAAGCGATAGAACGAAGCAACTAGCATAGCAATGATAGTAGTGAGATCCAAGGTGACGGTCATCTTGCCTGAAATCCCACTAGGAAGAAGAACGAGTCCATGAAGAAGACGAACGGATGAAGCCGAACCAAGTGTAGACGAAAGAATCCTCACTGTCGTAATGAAACAGGAACTATCGAGAAGAAGCGCAATCGGAAAGAAGCAAACAACAAGGTAAACACACAAGCATAATCATGGCATGATGCACAATTCAAGTATGATGCATGTCCGGTTTAATGAGGCATGGCATGGCAAAGTGCAACAAACAATACTACAAGTTAAGTGGAGCTTAATATGCAACGAGTTGCATATTGACGAAACACCACAACAATTATTTAGTTCACTCTTGGTTAGGCACTCATTAATATTACATGTTGTTAAACATGGAAAGAGGTGAAGCATAAGTAAACTAACTATTTAGGCAAGTTTAAATGAGGCCGGAAGTAACAAACAACAATTCTGAAAAATCCCCATGAGCAATATTTGAATTTGGTACTGTTCTGCCCTAAACCATATTTTAGAGTTGTTAAACATGCAAGATGAGTGCACCATGTTAAACTAGGCATTTTTTCCACCCCATTTACATATAAAGTTTATTAAATTTGGAGCTACGGTTATTTAGTTATGAAATAAATCATTTTAGCATGGCATTTAAGAAAATTTAAACAAACAGCATTTTAAACATTTTAAACATGGATGAAAGTGGCATATTATTAATCTACACAAAATTCTAAGCATTTTACATGTTTAAATCATTTTAATCCGATGCATGGTTCATAAGTTATTAAATGCATGAAGATGAGGGTCTAATCTATAAATATGCAGTGCACTGGTTAATTACAAAAACGTTCCTCGAAAAAAAAACGTGACTCGGGCCGAAACTGTAGGTTGCTGGGGCGCTCACCATGGGCTTCGGCCCAACTGGTGGAGAGGCTGGAGGAGGCCGGGCTGGATCTGGCGAAGGGAAGGAGCCGCTGGGCTCGATCTGGAGGCGAGCGGGTCAGCGAGGCAGGGTCGGTCAACGCGAGCGAGGCACTCGACCACCTCGCGTACAAAGACGAGCGGGTGAGGCAGAACCCGTGCGGCACAACAACGGGGCTCCGGCGAGCTGGGGCTGCGATGGCGTTGGTGGCGGATGGAGCTTGCGGGCATGTAGAGGGGGGTCAAAGACGGTGGGCCAGCGCCGGATCTGGACGAATGCGAAGCAGGGTGGGGCCATCCTGCTCGTGCAGGGCGAAGCAGAGGAGGCGAGCAGGGGACTTGGTGGCAGGTAGCGGGGCTTGCGGTGGTGCAAGGTCCGGCCGGTGCTTGCCGTATCCGGCGCGGAGGAGGACGGGAATGGATTCCCGGTGGACCGAGGCAGGTCGGGGACGGCAACAGTGGAGCTCCGGGGCAACAATGACCTCTTGCGATTGCTGACAGAGGTAGAGACGAACCAGCGGTCGCAGGGTTCAGAGAGGTCGCGAGGTTCAGGCGGGGATGGACGCCGGCGACGCGGACGAGGTGAAGGCCTCCGGCGGAGAAGCTCCAGGCAGTGGCGCTGCAAGATCAGGGACACGAGCATCCATGGCGTCGGGTTCCTGCTAGAGAAGGGAGAGCCGAGAGAGATTAGAGGGAGAGAAGCAGGGGAGTAAATGAAGAGAAGGCAGGGCGTGGCCACCAGGTGGTTGCCGGCGGCGGCGCTGGTCTTCGGACAGCGAGGCGAGGAGGAGGCCAGGGACGAGGCAGGGCTCGTGCAGGAGAAGGAGGGGCGCTGCAGGATTCGGGCGGCTGCGCTGCGGTGGTTGGCTCGCTGGGGAAATCGAGGGAGAGGGTCGGAGGCTGGTGGTGGTGGGGATGGATCTGGGATGGATGGGATAGAGAGGATCAGGCGATGCTGTGGTTGGTGGGTGGCTGAAAACGAGGTGGATCGGGAGGGATCCCGAGAGAACAGTGGTGGCGGCGAACACGGAAGAATGGGACATTGATCCAAAATTTTAGGGTTGGGTCTATATATAGGGAAAGAGGGGAGTTTTTGAGTCATCCGATCACGATCGAACGGCTCCGGGAAAATGGGTTAGGAAGTCCAATAAATTAAACAAAGATATTTTAGAGATGATTGGGGATGATCCGGACTCATCGGTCACGATAGCCCGGCTCGGGTTCGGAGCAGTTTTCGGGCGCGCGCAAGAGGGGTCTGAGGGAGGTCGACAAAGACAAGGGGGGAATGCGGCAACTATGAACAGATGCAACTTTAAAAACAATGACGGCAACGAGTGCCGATGCAATGCGGATGATGTCATGAGATGAGATGCATGACATGAACTAAATGCAAAACAAAAGACAAAAACCCAACCATGAAGGAAATATCATATCGCATAGCCGTAAATGGCAAGAGTTGGAGTTTCAATTATGGAAAGGTACATCCGGGGCGTTACATTAGTTTCATTCAAATCATGCAAGTTAGAGTCCAAAACAAGGGCAAAAGTGTTTGGAAAAGTAGATACGTTGGAGACGTATCAGCATGTCATAAAAGAACAATTCATGCACACATAGTAAAGGCCAATGCATAGTATAAATAGTTTCTTGCAATTTTATCGTGTGGGAAACATAAAGAGGCGGAGATATAGTTCCTCTCTCATAATAATTGCAAGTAGGAGCAGCAAGCACATGCATATTATATCTATCAAAATCATCATGTGCAATGGTAAAAGGCAACCCATCAATATAATCCTTACTAAGCGCAAACTTCTCCGATATAGTGTAGTCGGGAGAATTCAAAAAGATAATAGGACTATCATGTGTGGGTGGAATAGCAACAATTTCATGTTTAACATAAGGAACTATAGCAAGTTCATCTCCATAAGCATAATTCATATTGGCATCTTGGCCATAAGCATAGCAAGCATCATCAAAAAGGGATATTTCAAACAAATTCAAGGGATCATAGCAATCATCATAGCAATCATCCTTCGGTAAGCACGAAGGGGAATTAAACAATGTATGAGTTGAAGAGTTACTCTCATTAGAAGGTGGGCACGGGTGATCAATCCGCTCTTCCTCCTTTTGTTAGCTCTCCTCATCATCTTTTTCATCCAATGAGCTCACAGTTTCATCAATTTCTTCTTCCATAGCTTCCTGCAAAATATTAGTCTCTTCTTGGACAGCGGAGACTTTCTCAATAAATGCATTAATATTGTAATTGTATTCATAATTCTCATAGCAATATTTCAATATAGCAAAATTTTCAGGCCTATAAACACCATCATTATCAAAAGCTTCATACTTTTCAAACAAAGATTCAATTTCATAAGCAGCCTTAAAAGCAACAAATTCTTCTATTTGTTCAACATCATAGTAATCATATATACCATTAGCATAAGAAGCTAAGGTTTCATTATCATTAAATTTGCATGAAAAGGGAAGGTGTGGAGCCTTCATCCTAGAGCAACAAGTAATATCATATCTCAAGCATAGATCCCGAGCATACCAACGCAACATATTAATTTGATCCCATAATAGTTTCCCTTTTTATGTAAAGCGATAATCCCTAAAGTATTCACGTTGATCCAACGTGTCTCCCATTATAAAGTTGAATGGGGTTTTCTCAGGATTGTCAAAGTAGTACATAATATCTTTCACATAATGAGAATCGAGGGTTTTAGGAGTTACCCCATCTCCATGAGTAGCAAGTACACCTAATTTTTTGGTATTTTGTGTTCCATATCCATAACTAATGATAAAGAACAACTAAGAACAGCAAATAAAAATTACTTAGTGATAAAGCAAACAAGCACACACGAGAATATTCACCCCACGCTATGACTCCCCGGCAACGGCGCCAGAAAAAGGTCTTGATAACCCGCAAGTATACGGGATAGTTGTAGCCTCTTTCGATAAGTAAGAGTGTTGAACCCAACGAGGAGCTAAAGGTAGAACAAATACTCTCTCAAATCCTATCAGCCACTGATACGACTCTACGCACGCTTGACGTTCACTTTACCTAGAACAAGTATGAAACTAGAAGTACTTTGTAGGGGTGATAGGATAGGTTTGCAAGATAATAAATAACATGTAAATATAAACTAGGGGCTGTTTAGATAAAGATGCAATAAAGTAAATATAGCGAGTGTGGAAAAGTGGTGGTAGGAGTTGTGAAATTGTCCCTAAGCAATTGACTGTGTTACTAGGCCGGTAATCATTATTGCAATTCTATTTGAGGGAGAGGCATAAGCTAACATACTTTCTCTACTTGGATCATATGCACTTATGATTGGAACTCTAGCTTCATTAAGGTAAAACCCAACCATAGCATTAAAGTATCAAGTCCCCTTTATCCCATATACAAACAACCTACTTACTCGGGTCTATGCTTCTGTAACTCACGCCACCCACCATAAGCAAATCATAAACATATTGCAAACCCTACAGCGGGAATCCCTCACGCTTGCGCGACACGGAGGGCACAATAGGACAGCACCAATAATAAAACATGCAACTCAAACCAATCATAGCAATTCATCAATCACCGATAGGACAACGGAAATCTACTCAGACATCATAGGATGGCAACACATCATTGGATAATAATATGAAGCATAAAGCACCATATTCAAGTAGAGGATACAGCGGGATGCGGGAGAGTGGACCGCTGTAGATAGAGGGGGGAAGGTGATGGAGATGTTGGTGAAGATGGCGGAGGTGTTGGTGAAGATCGCGATGATGATGATGGCCCCCGACGGCGTTCCGGTGCCACCGGAAGCAAGGGGGAGAGAGCCCCCCTTCTTCTTCTTCTTCCTTGACCTTCTCCCTAGATGGGAGAAGGGTTTCCCCTCTGGTCCTTGGCTCCCATGGCTTGGGAGGGGCGAGAGCCCCTCCGAGATTGGATCTATCTCTCTGTTTCTGCGTTCTAGAATTCTGCCCTAGCACCGTTTCCTTTATATCTGGAGATCCATAACTCCGGTTGGATTGAAACCTTCGCTCAGATCGTTTTTCAAAAATTAGCTTTCTTGCGGCCAAAGAAGGGCATCAACCGCCTTACGGATGGCCCACGAGAGTGGGGGGCGCGCCCACTTTAAGTGGGCGTGGGCCCCTATCTCGTGGCCACCTCGGGCATCGTCTCGCGTTGATTCTTCCTCCCAAAAATCACAAATATTCCAAAATAATTCTCCATCCGTTTTTATCCCGTTTGGACTCCGTTTGATACGGGGTTTCTGCGGAACATAAAACATGCAACAGACAGGAACTGGCACTGGGCACTGGATCAATATGTTAGTCCCAAAAAATAGTATAAAAAGTTGCCAAAAGAATATAAAAGTTGTAGAATATTGGCATGGAACAATCAAAAATTATAGATACGACGGAGACGTATCAGTGGTACGGTAATCCTATTCTGGAAGTCATGTTACTTGACGATGGCGAACCTACGAACTATGAGGAAGCGATGATGAGCCCAGATTCCGCAAAATGGCTTGAGGCCATGAAATCTGAGATGGGATCCAGAACAAAGTATGGACTTTGGTTGACTTGCCCGATGATCGGCAAGCCATCGAGAATAAATGGATCTTCAAGAAGAAGACTGATGCTGACGGTAATGTAACTGTCTACAAAGCTCGACTTGTTGCGAAAGGTTTTCGACAAGTTCAAGGAGTTGACTACGATGAGACTTTCTCACTGTAGCGATGCTTAAGTCTGTCCGAATCATGTTAGCAATTGCCGCATTTTACAATTATGAAATATGGCAAATGGATGTCAAAACTGCATTCCTGAATGGATTTCTGGAAGAAGAGTTGTATATGATGCAACCAGAAGGTTTTGTCGATCCAAAAGGTGCTAACAAAGTGTGCAAGCTCCAGCGATCCATTTATGGACTGGTGCAAGCCTCTCGGAGTTGGAATAAACACTTTGATAGTGTGATCAAAGCATATGGTTTTTATACAGACTTTTGGAGAAGCCTGTATTTACAAGAAAGTGAGTGGGAGCTCTGTAGCATTTCTGATATTATATGTAGACGACATATTGTTAATTGGAAATGATATAGAATTTCTGGATAGCATAAAAGGATACTTGAATAAAAGTTTTTCAATGAAAGACCTCGGTGAAGCTACTTACATATTAGGCATCAAGATCTATAGAGATAGATCAAGACACTTAATTGGACTTTCACAAAGCACATACCTTGATAAAGTTTTGAAAAAGTTCAAAATGGATCAAGCAAAGAAAGGGTTCTTGACTGTATTACAAGGTGTGAAGTTGAGTCAGACTCAATGCCCGACCACAACAGAAGATAGAGAGAAAATGAAAGATGTTCCCTATGCTTTAGCCATAGGCTCTATCATGTATGCAATGATGTGTACCAGACCTGATGTATGCTTAGCAATAAGTTTAGCAGGGGGGTACCAAAGTAATCCAGGAGTGGATCACTGGACAGCGGTCAAGAATATCCTGAAATACCTGAAAAGGACTAAGGATATGTTTCTCGTTTATGGAGGTGACAAAGAGCTAGTCGTAAATGGTTACGTCGATGCAAGCTTTGACACTGATCTGGACGATTCTAAATCGCAAAGCGGATACGTGTTTATATTGAATGGTGGAGCTGTCAGTTGGTGCAGTTCTAAACAAAGCGTCGTGGCGGGATCTACATGCGAAGCGGAGTACATAGCTGCTTCGGAAGCAGCAAATGAAGGAGTTCATATCCGATCTAGGTGTCCTACCTAGTGCATCGGGACCAATGAAGATCTTCTGTGACAATACTGGTGCAATTGCCTTGGCAAAGGAATCCAAATTTCACAAGAGGACCAAGCACATCAAGAGACGCTTCAATTCCATCCGAGACCAAGTCCAGGTGGGAGACATAGAGATTTTCAAGATACATAAGGATCTGAATGTTGCAGACCCGTTGACTAAGCCTCTTCCACGAGCAAAACATGATCAGCACCAAGGCTCCATGGGCGTTAGAATCATTACTGTGTAATCTAGATTATTGACTCAAGTGCAAGTGGGAGACTGAAGGAAATATGCCCTAGAGGCAATAATAAAGTTATTATTTATTTCCTTATATCGTGATAAATGTTTATTATTCATGCTAGAATTGTATTAACTGGAAACATAATACATGTGTGAATACATAGACAAACATAGTGTCACTAGTATGCCTCTACTTGACTAGCTCGTTGATCAAAGATGGTTATGTTTCCTGACCATAAACATGAGTTGTTATTTGATTAACGGGATCACATCATTAGGAGAATGATGTGATTGACTTGACCCATTCCGTTAGCTTAGCACTTGATCGTTTAGTATGTTGCTATTGCTTTCTTCATGACTTATACATGTTCCTACAACTATGAGATTATGCAACTCCCGTTTATCGGAGGAACACTTTGTGTGCTACCAAACGTCACAACGTAACTGGGTGATTATAAAGGAGCTCTACAGGTGTCTCCAAAGGTACATGTTGAGTTGGCGTATTTTGAGGTTAGGTTTTGTCACTCCGATTATCGGAGAGGTATCTCTGGGCCCTCTCGGTAATGCACATCACTATAAGCCTTGCAAGCAATGTAGCTAATGAGTTAGTTACGGAATGATGCATTACATAACGAGTAAAGAGACTTGCCGGTAACGAGATTGAACTAGGTATTGAGATACCGACGATCGAATCTCGGGCAAGTAACATACCGATGTCAAAGGGAACAACGTATGTTGTTATGCGGTTTGACCGATAAAGATGCTCGTAGAATATGTAGGAGCCAATATGAGCATCCAGGTTCCGCTATTGGTTATTGACCGGAGACGTGTCTCGGTCATGTCTACATAGTTCTCGAACCCGTAGGGTCTGCACGCTTAAAGTTAGATGACAGTTATATTATGAGTTCATGTGTTTTGATTTATTGAAGATAGTTCGGAGTCTCGGATGTGATCACGGACATGACGAGGAGTCTCGAAATGGTTGAGACATGAAGATTGATATATTGGACGACTATATTCGGACACCGGAATGGTTCCGGGGGTTATCGGATATATACCAGAGTACAGGGGGGTTACCGGAACCCCCCGGGGGGTTAATGGGCCACATGGGCCCAAAGTGGAGAAGAGGAGGGGCGGCCAGGGCAGGCCGCGCGCCCCCTCCCCCTCTAGTCCGAATAGGACAAGAAGGGGGGGCGGCGCCCCCCTTTCCTTCCTCCCCGCTCTCCCTTCCTTCCCCCTCTCCTAGTTGGACAAGGAAAGGAGGGAGTCCTACTCCCGGTGGGAGTAGGACTCCTCCTGGCGCGCCCCTCCTGGCCGACTGCCCCCTCCCTCCTTGCTCCTTTATATACGGGGGCAAGGGGGCACCTCTAGACACAACAACAATTGATCCTTGAGATCTATTAGCCGTGTGCGGTGCCCCCCTCCACTATATTCCACCTCGGTAATATCGTAGTGGTACTTAGACGAATCCCTGCGTCAGTAGAACATCATCATCGTCACCACGCCGTCATGCTGACGGAACTCTCCCTCGACACTCGGCTGGATCTGACTTCGAGGGACGTCATCGAGTTGAACATGTGCAAGAACTCGAAGGTGTCGTGCTTTCGGTGCTTGATCGGTCGGGCCATGAAGACGTACGACTACATCAACCGCGTTGTGCTAACGCTTCCGCTTTCGGTCTACGAGGATACGTGGACAACACTCTCCCCTCTTGTTGCTATGCATCACCATGATCTTGCGTGTGCGTAGGAAATTTTTTTGAAATTACTACATTCCTCAACACCTTCCCGTCCTAGTACTCCACACACACGACCAATACAAAAAATTTGCATGGTGTTCTAAATGTGGGTTTGATATCCTGCTTCCCTGGTTGTGTCGACGGCATTACAAAAATCGCCAATCTGCAATGTATATGGAATAGCGCGATCTATGATCACATCAGTATTGTTGTTCGACAACGATGAGCCTTTGTCCTATGTGGAAGCAATGGTGGTACCAGATTTAGAGTTATGGCTTGAGGTCATGAAATCTGAGTTAAAGTGCATGGACGACAATCAAGTTTGGAACTTGGTTGATCCGTCAGGTGGTGTTAAAGCAATTGAGTGCAAATGGTTTTTTAAGAAGAAAACTGATATGAATGGAAACATTTAGATTAATAAAGCTCGACTTGTCATAACAGGTTTTTGATAAATTCAAGGAGTTGACCACAACAATACTTTCTCACTGGTAGCGATGCTTTAGTCAGTTCGGATCATTCCAACTATATATATGGACTTTAATTATGAGATATGGAAGATGGATGTCAAAACAAGTTTCCTTAATGAAAATTTAACCCCGGATGTGTATATGATACAACTCGAGGGTTTTGTCAATCCACAGTGCTAGTAAGGTATGCAAGCTTCAAAGATCCATTTATGGGTTGAAGTAAGCCTCTCGGAGATGGAGCATTCATTTTGATGTGGTGGTTAAAGTGTTTTACTTCATTCAAAACAAAAATGAACCTTGTGCTTACAAGAAGTTTAGTGGGAGCTATGTTGTATTTCTAACTTATATATGGACGACGTTATTATTGATTGGGAATGACATTCAAATGCTTGATCTATCAAACACTTGCTGAAAAATAGTTTTTCAACAAAGGACTTGGGAGAAGGAGCTTATATTTTTGGAATCAGACTCTATAGAAATATATTGAGGATGCTTATTGGATGGAGCCAGAGTACTTACTTTGACAAGCTATTGAAGTGGTTCAACATGCATGAGACCAAGAAAACGTTCTTGCCTATGTCTCATGGAATTTGTCATAGCAAGACTCCTAGTTACTTAGATAAGATTTTGTATGCATCGGCTATCGGGTTAATCATGTATGCTATGCTATGTACTCGTCTGGATGTTCAGAGTTTTACGAATAGATACCCGACTGATCCAGGTGAGAGTTACCAGACAATGATTTAGAATATCCTTAAGTACTTAAGAGGGACTAAGGATATATTCCTAGTTTATGGAAGTGAGAAATGGATCGGTGCAAAGGGTTAGACCAATGCTAGTTTCCCAACTAATAAAGATTACTTTCGTGTAGTGTTCATTTCCTGAACAAAGGTACAATGAGTTGAAAGACTTCCAAGCAAGAAGTGGTTTCTGATTCTACAACAGAGCCAGGGTACATTGCGGCTTCTGAAGCTGTGAAAGAAGGTATGATGCATGCTTGGAGAGGAGGGGATGTCCGGAAGCTGATCTGAACGTACGTCGAACCGTAGGAAATGCAAATGGAGTTTAACATTGTTGACCAATGGCATCAGGAATCAAATTAAGATGCCAAAGTTCATTCACACGCAGGTCATTCCCATGCCATGCAATAGAACGAAAGCTCAATCGAGCTGAGGGTGGGGGCGTATGTCTTACAGCAATAAACAAGACAAGGTGGGGCCTCAAACCGGCCTCAAACGTTGGCCGAACTGTCTGGTGATGTCTACTACACAACCTTCTTCTTGTAGACGTTGTTGGGCTTGCAAGTGCACAGGTTTGTAGGACAGTAGCAAATTTCCCTCAAGTGGATGACCTAAGGTTTATCAATCCGTGGGAGGCGTAGGATGAAGATGGTCTCTCTCAAACAACCCTGCAACCAAATAACAAAGAGTCTCTTGTGTCCCCAACACACCCAATACAATGGTAAATTGTATAGGTGCACTAGTTCGGCGAAGAGATGGTGATACAAGTGCAATATGGATAGTAGATAAAGGTATTTGTAATCTGAAATAATAAAAACAGCAAGGTAACTAATGGAAAACGTGAGCGTAAACGGTATTGCAATGATAGGAAACAAGGCATGTGGTTCATACTTTCACTAGTGCAAGTTCTCTCAACAATAATAACATAGATAGATCATATAACAATCCCTCAGCATGCAACAAAGAGTCACTCCAAAGCCACAAATAGCGGAGAACAAACATAGAGATGATGGTAGGGTACGAAACCACCTCAAAGTTATTCTTTCGGATCAATCTATAAAGAGTTCGTACTAGAATAACACCTTAAGACACAAATCAACCAAAACCCTAATGTCACCTAGATACTCCATTGTCACCTCAAGTATCCGTGGGCATGGTTATACGATATGCATCACACAATCTCAAATTCATCCAACCAACACAAAGTACTTCAAAGAGTGCCCTAAAGTTTCTACCGGAGAGTCAAGAAAACGTGTGCCAACCCCTATGCATAGGTTCATGGGCGGAACTCGCAAGTTGGTCACCAAAACATACATCAAGTGGCATGTGATATCCCATTGTCACCACAGATAAATACGGCAAGACATACATCAAGTGTTCTCACCATAAAGACTCAATCCAATAAGATAACTTCAAGAGGGAAACTCAATTCATCACAAGAGAGTAGAGGGGGAGAAACATCATAAGATCCAACTATAATAGCAAAGCTCGTGATACATCAAGATCGTGCCAGAGAGAGAACACGAGAGAGAGAGAGAGAGAGAGAGAGAGAGAGATCAAACACATAGCTACTGGTACATACCCTCAGCTCGAGGGTGAACTACTCCCTCCTCGTCATGGATAGTGCCGGGATGATGAAGATGGCCACTGGTGATGGATTCCCCCACCGGCAGGGTGCCGGAACGGGCTCCCGAGAGGTTTTTGGTGGCTACAGAGGCTTGTAGCGGCGGAACTCCCGATCTATCTTGATTTTCGATGTTTTTAGGGTACGTAGGCTTATATACGCGAAAGAAGTCGGTCGGGAGGTGCTCGAGGGGCCCACGAGACAGGGGGGCGCCCTACAGGGGGGGCGCGCCCTCCTATCTCGTGGCTGCCTCGAGGATCTTCTGACGTGAACTCCAAGTCTCCAGGATCATATTCTTCCAAAAAATCACGTTGCCGAAGGTTTCATTCCGTTTGGACTTCGTTTGATATTCCTTTTCTTCGAAATACTGAAATAGGCAATAAAACAGCAATATGGGCTGGGCCTCCGGTTAATAGGTTAGTCCCAAAAGTAATATAAAAGTGTATAATAAAGCCCGTAATCATTCAAAACAGATAATAAAATAGCATGAATGCTTCATAAATTATAGATACGTTGGAGACGTATCAGCATCCCCAAGCTTAATTCCTACTCGTCCTCGAGTAGGTAAATGATAAAGAAAGAATTTATGAAGTGTGAATGCTAGAAGGTGCACAAGTTTGATCAATGATAATTTCAGTCACCTTTTCTAGCATGATAATATGTCATAACAGTAGTTCATCTCATAAAACTTCTCACGATAAAGTAACAAGCAATTCACAAGTCAAAGCATAGACCATAAACTTTCTTGAAAACTAGCAAACTTCATTATCAGTCATCAAACAATTGCAATTCATCTTATTTTCAGGAATAGCAAACTTCACATACTCAACTATCATATAGTCTTCTACAATTGCTAACACTCACACAATATTAATGGTTATGGAGTTTCAATCAGACATTGAGAAAGATAGGGGCTTATAGTGTTGCCTCCCAACGTATTCACCTTTGGGTGATGTCAACAATAATAGTTCATGCTAACTTACATCCAATTGGATATATATATCAGGATCACCCCAACACAAATTGCTTGCCAAAGGATAAAATGAAAAAGGGAAAGGTGAAGATCACCTTGACTCTTGCATAAAGTAAAATACATAAAGTAAAAGATAGGCCCTTCGCAGAGGGAAGCAGAGGTTGTCATGCACTTTTAGGGTTGGATACACAAAATCTTAATGCGAAAGAACGTCACTTTATATTGCCCCTTGTATATGGACCTTTATTATGCAGTCTGTCGCTTTTATTGCTTCCATAACAAGATCGTACAAAGCTTATTTTCTCCGCACTAATAAGTCATGCATATTTAGAGAGCAATTTTTATTGCTTGCACCGATGACAACTTACTTGAAGGATCTTACTCAATCCATAGGTAGGTATGGTGGACTCTCGTGGCAAAACTGGGTTTAAGGATATTTGGAAGCACAAGTAGTATCTCTACAAGTAGTATCTCTACTTGGTGCAAGGAATTTTGGCTAGCATGAGGGGGGAAAGGCAAGCTCAACATGTTTGAATGATCCATGACAATATACTTTAACTGAGATGTCGGAAAACATAAACCATTACGTTGTCTTCCTTGTCCAACATCAACTCTTTAGCATGTCATACTTAATGAGTGCTCCCAATTATAAAAGATGTCTAGGATAGTGTATTTATATGTGAAATCTATCTTCCTTCAATATTCTTTCATGAATTGTTCAAATGACCAATACAATGATTGCTAACCTTCAATAAATTTACAACCTCTACTTTTTAGATGTGAAGTCATAACTCCCCAAGGGATAAGCAAATGAGACATATATAATTTCAGATTTATGACAATCAACTCATCCAACAATTTACTTATAGGATATAAGTGAAGCACACGAGTAAATTGACAAGCTACTCCAAAAGATATAAGTGAAGATCAATGAGTAGCTAAATAATTATGTAACTATATGAAGACTCTCTCTCATTTAAAAATTTCAGATCTTGGTATTGTATTCAAACAGCAAGCAAAACAAAATAAAATGACATTGCAAGGATAGCACAACTCATGTGAAGAAGCAAAAACTTAGGCTCAACCGATACTAACCGATAGTTGTTGAAGAAGAAAGGTGGGATGCCTACCGGGGCATCCCCAAGCTTAGATGCTTGAGACTTCTTGAAATATTATCTTGGGGTGCCTTGGTCATCCCCAAGCTTGAACTTTTGTGTCTCCTTAATTCCTCTCATATCATGGTTTCTCTTTTTAGCAAAAGCTTCATTCACAACAAACTCAACAAGAACTCGTGAGATAGGTTAGTATAAACCAATGCAAAACCTTATCATTTTCTACTGTAACAATTCACTTAAATTATTATTCAACATTGCATACTAAATTCCTCTGCATATTTAATACTCCTATCCTCAAATAGAATCATTAAACAAGCAAACATATGCGAACAACGCAAACATAACAGCAATCTGTCAAAAACAGTACAGTCTGTAAAGAATGCGAGAGTATCAATACTTCCCTAACCCCAAAAATTATGAAATAAAATTCCCACTGTAATAAATTTATCAGATCTCAATATGCAAAAAGTTTCAACATTATATCATGCTCTGACTTTTCTAGGGAATTTTTGCAACAGCGGTAAACTTTCTGTTTTCAAACAGCAACATGTATACTAGCAAGATAAGCATGGCAAAGGCTATCCTTGACATTTTTATTGAAACTAAAGATGCAAAACATTATTCTAAATAAAAGCAAGAAAATACTAACAAGAGAAAATGACGCTCCAAGCAAAACACATATCATGTGGTGAATAAAAATATAGCTCCAAGTAAAGTTATCGATGAACGAAGACGAAAGAGGGGAAGCCATCTGGGGCATCCCCAAGCTTAGGCTCTTGGTTGTCCTTGAATATTACCTTGGGGTGCCTTGGGCATCCCCAAGCTTAGGCTCTTGCCACTCCTTATTTCATAGTCCATTGAATCTTTACCCAAAACTTGAAAACTTCACAACACAAAACTCAACAGAAAACTCGTAAGCTCCGTTACTATAAGAAAATAAAAACACCACTTAGGTACTGTAATAAAATAATTATTAATTCATATTGGTGTAATATCTACTGTACTCCAGCTTATCTATGGTTCATACCCTCCGATACTACTCATAGATTCATCAAAATAAGCAAACAACACAAAGAAAAACAGAATCTGTCAAAAACAGAACAGTCTGTAGTAAACTGTACCAAACGTATACTTCTGGAACTCCAAACATCCTACCAAATTAGGAAGTCCTAGGAAATTCGTGTACAAATACAGAGAAAAAAGAATCAGATCAGAATCACATTTTTGTGAATTAACAAAACTAATTTACTGGGTGAAAATGTTTCTGATTTTCAGCAGGATCAACACAACTGTCACCGTAAGCTATCCTAAAGGTCTTACTTGGCACTTTATTGAAACAAAAGCTATAAAACATGATTATTACAGTAACATAATCATGTGAACACACAAAAAACAGTAAGGGTAAATATTGGGTTGTCACCCAACAAGCGCTTTTCTTTAATGCCTTTCTAGCTAGGCATGATGATGACAATGATGCTCACATAAAAGATAAGAATTGAAACATAAGGGGAGCATCATGAAGCATATGACTAGCACATTTAAGTCTAACCCACTTCCTATGCATAGGAATTTTGTGAGCAAACAACTTATGGGAACAATAATCAACTAGCATAGGAAGGTAAAATAAGCATAGCTTCAAGATTTTAAGCACATAAAGAGGAAACTTGATATTATTGCAATTCCTACAAGCATATATTCCTCCCTCATAATAATTTTCAGTAGCATCATGAATGAATTCAACAATATAACCAGCACCTAAAGCATTCTTTTCATGATCTATAAGCATAGAAAATTTACTACTCTTCACATAAGCAAAATTCTTCTCATGAATAGTAGCGGGAGCAAACTCAACAAAATAATTATTATGTGAGGCATAATCCAATTGAAAACTAAAATCATGATGACAAGTTTCATGGTTATCATTATTCCTAATAGCATACAAGTCATCACAGTAATCATCATAGATAGCAATTTTGTTCTCATAATCAATTGGAACCTCTTCTGAAATAGTGGAATCATCACTAAATAAAGTTGACACTCTTCCAAATCCACTTTCATGTTCATCACAATAAGATTCAACATCCTCCAAAATAGTGGGATCACTACTTCCTAAAGTTTACACTCTTCCAAACCCACTTTAATCAATATAATCATCATAAGTAGGAGGCATGCTTTCATCAAAATAAATATTCTCATCAAAACTTGGGGGACTAAAAATATCATATTCATCAAACATAGCTTCCCCAAGCTTGTGGCTTTGCATATCATTAGCATCATGGATATTCAAGGAATTCATACTAACAACATTGCAATCATGCTCATCACACAAAGATCTAGTACCAAACATTCTAATGCATTCTTTTTCTAGCATTTGAGCACAATTTTCCTTTCCATCATTCTCATGAAAGATATTAAAAAGATGAAGCGTATGAGACAAACTCAAATCCATTTTTTTGTAGTTTTCTTTTATAAACTAAACTAGTGATAAAACAAGAAACAAAAAGATTCGATTGCAATAAACATATACCTTCAATCACTCACCTCCCCGGCAACAACGCCAGAAAAGAGCTTAGTTGACGGGGTGTGAGTGCTGCTTACCTAGCCTCCCCGGCAACGGCGCCAGAAAAGAGCTTGATGTCTACTACACAACCTTCTCCTTGTAGACATTGTTGGGCCTGCAAGTGCACAGGTTTGCAGGACAGTAGCAAATTTCCCTCAAGTGGATGACCTAAGGTTTATCAATCCGTGGGAGGCGTAGGATGAAGATGGTCTCTCTCAAACAACCCTGCAACCAAATAACAAAGAGTCTCTTGTGTCCCCAACACACCCAATACAATGGTAAATTATACAGGTGCACTAGTTCGGCGAAGAGATGGTGATACAAGTGTAATATGGATAGTAGATAAAGGTATTTGTAATCTGAAATAATAAAAACAGCAAGGTAACTAATAGAAAACGTGAGCGTAAACGGTATTGCAATGATAGAAAACAAGGCATAGGGTTCATACTTCCACTAGTGCAAGTTCTCTCAACAATAATAACATAGATAGATCATATAACAACCCCTCAACATGCAACAAAGAGTCACTCCAAAGCCACTAATAGCGGAGAACAAACGTAGAGATTATGGTAGGGTACAAAACCACCTCAAAGTTATTCTTTCGGATCAATCTATAAAGAGTTCGTACTAGAATAACACCTTAAGACACAAATCAAGCAAAACCCTAATGTCACCTAGATACTCCATTGTCACCTCAAGTATCCGTGGGCATGATTATACGATATGCATCACACAATCTCAAATTCATCCAACCAACACAAAGTACTTCAAAGAGTGCCCTAAAGTTTCTACCGGAGAGTCAAGAAAACATGTGCCAACCCCTATGCATAGGTTCATGGGCGGAACCCGCAAGTTGGTCACCAAAACATACATCAAGTGGCACGTGATATCCCATTGTCACCACAGATAAACACGGCAAGACATACATCAAGTGTTCTCATCATAAAGACTCAATCCAATAAGATAACTTCAAGAGGGAAACTCAATTCATCACAAGAGAGTAGAGGGGGAGAAATATCATAAGATCCAACTATAATAGCAAAGCTCGCGATACATCAAGATCGTGCCAGAGAGAGAACACGAGAGAGAGAGAGAGAGAGAGAGAGAGAGAGAGAGAGAGAGATCAAACACATAGCTACTGGTACATATCCTCAGCCCAGAGGGTGAACTACTCCCTCCTCGTCATGGGTAGTGCCGGGATGATGAAGATGGCCACCGGTGATGGATTCCCCCTCCGGCAGGGTGCCGGAACAGGCTCCCAAGAGGTTCTTGGTGGCTACGGAGGCTTGCGGCGGCGGAACTCCCGGTCTATCTTGATTTTCAATGTTTTTAGGGTACGTAGGATTATATAGGCGAAAGAAGTCGGTCGGGAGGTGCTCGAGGGGCCCACGAGACAGGGGGCGCGCCCTCCTATCTCGTGGCTGCCTCGAGGATCTTCTGACGTGAACTCCAAGTCTCCAGGATCATATTCTTCCAAAAAATCACGCTGCCGAAGGTTTCATTCCGTTTGGACTTCGTTTGATATTCCTTTTCTTTGAAATACTGAAACAGGCAATAAAACAGCAATATGGGTTGGGCCTCCGGTTAATAGGTTAGTCCCAAAATTAATATAAAAGTGTATAATAAAGCCCGTAATCATTCAAAACAGATAATAAAATAGCATGAATGCTTCATAAATTATAGATACGTTGGAGACGTATCATCTGGTCATTAACTGGTAAAAAAATCCAGACAGGCTCCTCATACCGGCCCTAAACGCCTGGGCTGACCGACACCCCTCATATCCAGCCCAAATCTAGGGCATATGAGAAGACCCAGGCGCATCGGTCACGTTGGACCAGATAGCCTGACCCCGCCATAAAATGCATCAAATCCATCAGGTCCACCAAACCCACTGCTCTCTTCCCGTGTTTGTCTACCATTTCCTTTGTCGTCGGCCTAGATGTCGACCAGCCCGTCCCACACCGCCACCACAAAGGCTGCTTCGGTGACGGTTGTGGGAGTCCCATCCTCGGCTCCGGCGTGCAAGCGGGAGAACGTCGCACATAGGAACCGGCAGTTGAGGCAGCAGGAGCGAAGGCAAAGATGCAGGTAGAGCAAATGGCAATGGTCCAGGCAAAGCAGTCGGAGTAGGGGTAAGGATGATAGCGAAGCAGGCGACATGGATGGCGTCCGGCGAGTGATCCGGCCAGCAAGTGATCCATCACGCTCGAATTTGAATTTCCTTTTGGCATGACCGGATTGTTGAACTATAATTTATTTTGCTTTGTCGCGTTGTTGAACTGCCAAATTTGTGCTCTAGGATCCACATGAATGAATTGCATGGATTTGAGGATCTACATTTGAGGTGTGTGGCTGTTCGGCAGGCCAAATGAGGGGCCATCCGCGGACATGAGGGGCCAAGCGTTGTCCAGGGACGCAGCCATGTGTGTATAAGAGGGCGGATTTTTCAAGTCCAGTTGTAGATGCTCTGATAACCTAAACAAGGTTCCTAATATTTTATAGCAATGCAGCAATAAATACTTCCAATTTTAGCTATCATATTATTACTTTGGCTATTCATATTCAGTAAATTTTATAAGTTATTTCAAATAGGGGAAAAATTAGGATCAAATAGAGAAACATATTTTATAAAGGGCTAGGACCAAATAGGGAGTATTTTAAAGGACCAAATAAGCATCAATTAATATGGATTGAAGGGAGTAGTAAATTTTAGATGTTACTAGTAAGCTTGCACGTGCAATGCACGTCTCACTCGACTTATTTTGAATATGAAAAGCTTTGGTAATAGCTACTTGTAATTCACTCTGATGATTTGTACCACCTTCAATATGCTCTGCGAGTTTGAAACCTGGTAGGATCGACTACTTCAGAAATCGCAAACTTGCATAAAGAAGCTATAGTACCGATTGCGTACTCTCGAAAAAAACAAACTTGCATAAAGCTTGTATCAACATTAAATCAATTGACATAAATTTCTCTGTTGATGAATCAATAGAAACCTATTTAATATCATACACTTATAGGGGATACCATATCAGTATCAAAGGCAACTTAAGCATTTTCTGGTCTAATGCACACATGCTTGTACCAATGACTACTACCACATATATAAGCCTATATATTGTGCGATGCTTAGAAGGGGCGTGCATTCAAATTCCCAAGGAGAAGAGCACTTATATAGTCCATCAAGTCGGGTCAACAATTCAACATGCCTGTAGATGTCAAGTGATGTGAGTTGACTACAGACAAATAGCTAAAGAAAGGAGATGAGGAAATTAATATTAGCAGCCTAATGAACTTCATATTGACTGCAAGTCACGTACATGTAGTCAGTTGAGGCAGAAATCATTTTTCTTGGAACATAATTTGGTAGCATTCCATCATTGACATGAAACCTTTGATTTCAAATGTCAGTCTTCAGATACATAACTGTTAATTAAGTCTTAACTAAATCTCTGCAAGCAAGCATGATGGTTTTAGCATCAGAAACATAAAGATTAGGATAACCTGGCATATAAATCACCTCAAATTAGGCTATAGCAGGATTGCAAAATTCACAGTTGTGGCACAGTACTATAGTAAAGTGAGTAGCTTGTGCTTCAGCCCCCCGACACACAACAGACTGGAAAAAGTAATACCCATTTGATGACTTGTACCGGTGAAATGATGCAAAGAATAAAGTAAAGAGAGCATAGAGATAAGGCCAGAAGGTCAGACAAATGTGATTATGACCGACTCCATTTGGTAAAGGTGGAGAATCCCTGCCCCCATCAAGAACCATCCATCATATAGTTTTATTGTTCAAGTACGTTATTAAACCTTCCAGTATGGATTAGACGACATCATCGGTAACCTGTCGTGTGTCCATCGAAAGTATCAATTGGACTACTCTGAATGGGAAAGATAAAAACCCCAAGGATTAAATACCAGCGAACAAAATAATATCATAACAAAAAAAATATTAGACATGCAAAACCACTACAATTTTCAAAGTATATAGCTAAATTCACTTTTATTTTTCACTTCTGTAATAAGGGTTTTATAGACTTGTGGTACCTCTTCTAGTCTTTTTAGTGATGCATCCTCAAAAGTATAGAAATTAACAAAAGGTCGGCATGCCTGCAGTGGCGGAGGCAGGATTAGTGGAATTAGGATCTTGGGGAGGGCCGGTTAGAGCAGGAAACAAGTCAAATGTTGCACTGTTCATGTATTTATTAGGAACAAATCCATAGTATTGGGAGGGGGCAGGGCCCCTTGCTGGTCATGTGTTTATCGCCACAGAATGCCTGCAAATAAGAACAAATTTTTTTATCACTACAATGATTTCGATAGTTGGATTTATCGGTACACATTTAACTGGGAACATAAATATTGTAGATGATTTACTCCTAATCCGTCATTCGAATAGTTGATTACTTCATTGATTGACAAGCCAAAAAAATGATAGGGGCAAATACATAGTATTAAGTCAATTTATGAACCTTGGTGGAGATGGAGATGTTAACTAATAGACTGTTATTTGTCAGTTGTGACTGAAATTAGGTAATTCATAGAAGGATCAACTCTAAAAAAAATGCAGAAAAGAGGAATATGGCACATTAGCATGGAGTTTTATAGTCAGAGATATGATGGTGTAGATAACCATTGTTGAATTGCAGTTTGATCTATACCCTAACCACACACATAGCAACAGTGGCAGTGGCTCCAGCGTCCTCAAAGGCAGTGAAACTGGGACTCCGAATATCCTCGCTTCCTTGTTATGTGTTCAAGGGCTACTCGAAAGGGTGGTATTTCAACAATTAGGCAATAGCTATTTGATTCATATCAACTCATAGCACGACAGAAAAAGGCAATAAAAAACAGCAATGCCATCTAAACACTATACCACTCAAACAAATGTTTTTTTTTGGTATTCCAAACTGCAAGACTACAATCAACCTTGTATCCATTTGTTTATAAATAAGCATTTGTAGCTAAGAATGGATCAATCAAACTGTGACAAAGAAACAAAATTCAGGATTTTCTATTTCGTTGCGAGACACATACCTTGAATAATGAAAGAGTGACATTGTAAGACACTGAATATTCTTATTGAAGTACAGTGAGAGCAAAGTATAGCACACAAAGCGTAAATAGAAGACCTCAATATATCAGCAGGAGTATTCAACTATTAATGGTAAAGACAAATGAACATGTTTGCCTTTCATTGAAGATGCTCTAGCCATAGGGTGAAATTCATTTGAAAAATCTAAAAAACACAGTTGTTAACCATTGCCTTCGGAGCTGAGCACACGCATCCAAAACACCTGAGATCGGTTTCCATAATTCTTTGTGGTACACAGCTAAATTGTAAACTTATTAATATATTTCATTGCTTATTTGATTCTACAAAGAAATTTTTGGACACAATTGAGAACATGAGCATTATAAGCCTGTGATGCATACTGTGTATATTCCTAGAGCATGTGCAAGTAAAATGCAAACACTGGTTCATGACAGGGTAATTTTTTTGCTTTGTGATGCGAAACCTCCCTTTCGTCGGTCACATACAGAATTCACTTTTCATCACTTAGATAATATCATCACACAGCAACAGAAATACAAATTAACAC